>NC_041390.1:485499543-485519156 GCF_002162155.2 Triticum dicoccoides | reverse complement strand
GGTTTTTCTCTTTTCTCGTCTGACCGGCAATACCCAATGTATTCTCTACTCCTAATGGACGAATTGGTTGAATAGTCCCCCCCCCACTTTCAACCGGTTTATTTTCAACCGGTTTATTTTCAACCGGTTTTTCTTCGTCCCACCTCCCACCAGCCCCTCCCACCGGGTTTTCTCTTTTCTCGTCTGACCGGCAATACCCAATGTATTTATGGTAATCAATCATAATTAATCCACGTATAGTAATAAATCAATCCATGTATGGTAAGGTCATAACTCAGGAAATTTTGAATATGGTAATTATATGGTAATAAATTTAAATTACCCCAAAGGCTATCAATCCAGGTATGGTAAGGCCATAACTCGGGAAATATTGAATATGGTAATAAATTTAAATTACCACCAGGTATGGTAAGGCTATCCACGTATGGTAATAAATCATATAATAATAAATCATAATTAATCCACGTATAGTAATAAATCAATCCAGGTATGGTAAGGTCATAACTCAGGAAATTTTGAATATGGTAATTATATGGTAATAAATTTAAATTACCCCAAAGGCTATCAATCCAGGTATGGTAAGGCCATAACTCGGGAAATATCGAATATGGTAATAAATTTAAATTACCACCAGGTATGGTAAGGCTATCGATCCAGGTATGGCACGCCCTCACCTGGTCACCTATCACAATCTCCATCCCCACGCACGCACCAAAGAACCCACCCGGCACCAAACACAGCTCCTCTCGATCCCCTCGAGTAAACGCCGCCGCCGTCGTGCGATCTTCCTGACACAGACGCCGTCGCCGCCTCCTTCCCACCTACGGCATCCCCCACGTCCATGGTGACGGCGCTCGCGTCCTACACTGACCCTCCGCCTCATATAGGTTGGTCGTTGATGGAGTGGGATGTGCCGCTGCGGTTTGGGGAGGTGCAATCACGATCTGGTTGGGATCTCAGTGTGGACTCATTCTCTGCGATGAAGGATGGCGCTGCCTCCCTGGCAAATGGGGTCGGAGGAAGGGGCTCTACGTCGTGAATGTCGGCGAGGCAGCGGCCGAAGGCGAGCCCGACGGTGAGCACGGGTGTTCGTCCCATGAAATAGGCGGCCATGGAGGGCGGATCTGAGGCCACCCCAATCGCCGGTGGCCCTTCCCCCCATTGATCATCGCCTCCATTCTCTCTCTCCTCTAAATCTTTGTCGCCCCTGCCTGATTCTGGCCGACGCCATCCGGCTCTCGCATCGACCACCACCAGCACGGCTGCGGACGAGGCGCAACCGCAGACGCCGCCGCTGCCATCCTCATCCACCTCCTCCACCATCCTTCCCAGCCGTCGTCGGGGGCACCCGCCATCTGCGCTCTATCCCACCCGCTCCCTCCTATCCCCTCCCCCTGCCTGCCAGCCCCGTGATCCATCACACAGATGGCAGGTACTACAGCGACCTCCTCCCCAGCGGATCCGGCCTCCTCCGATGGAGATCCATCCTGGGCACCGCCTTATTCTCATGCGTGCACGTCTATATCAATGTCTCATTCCACCTCACCTGAGCCTTTACCTTCCCACCTCTGCTTCAGATCCACATCACTTTGCAAGGTATGTGCTTGATTGTTTCGAACTGGATCGATGGATTGTGCAAGGTACTTTGGGTGTCGTCATTGACGGCAATTGTCACGCCATGCTACCATCGGAGGGGTCCCTCATCGATGATTAGGGTCTTCCAAACTGCACGAGCTCCATTGAGAAGGATGTTTTTAATTCTGGTTTTGCCTACATGCTTTCTTTGCCTGTATCTACTTAGCTAATGTCTTCTTATAGATAGTAGCTGCTGAAGTGGTGATCAAAGTTGTTCACTATAAGGAAACAACCATGATAACAAAAGTGTATATTCCCTGACCTTTGACCTGAAGTACTTTTTCATTAGAAACTTGCAACAGCCAGGCATTGAAATTAGCAACAGCTTCGTACGTACTGAACTAATTTGCAGCAACACGTACTGAACTAAGTTAGGTTATGCTCATCATTCCAACATGCTTAGTGATAACCACCTAGCAAGCTGATCAAACATGAAAAAATTGAAGTGCTACTGCTAATCGTACTATTCTGAATGTGAAAATCTATTTAATTGGCTCTTCTCTAATTGTACACTTGCATAAATCCCAGATCTTGCAAATTACAGTATAACCATAAAAGTCATGCTTTGACTCCTATAGGGCCTTTTGCACTTTAATATGACTAATAATTTGCCTTAATATCACAGATTGTATTACTACCTTTCTAAGTGAATGACATTCAAGAAGGTCATTAAATAAAACCAAGAAATCCTTCTGGTATTGGAGTGTAGGAAAGTTGAGACTATAAAACCAAAAGGTTATATTTACGTTTATTAGAGAAGGTTCTTTACATTTTATAGGAAAACACAAAATATTGCGATGTAGAGTCTAGGTGGTGGGCCTCCTTGATCCACTTGGTGGATGAGGGCGACTCCGGTCCTGGCACCCATAGTGCTAGTGATCCAAAAATCATAGGGCCTGGATATAGCTCTAGCAGACGTATGCGGCTTACGCATCGAGCTTGGTCGTCTCGAGCATGGAGATAGGCGAGTTGTAGACCAAGAGCTGGTACAGAGATAGGCGAGTTGTAGACAAGAGCTGGTGGGCAGCAAGAAACGCATGCACACCAAAGAACAAATCTGAGTCACATGCCTACTTCTATTGGTTTCTACAAAGAGCGGCTAGCTTAGATCTTAGACCAGTCGGTCACTGTCAAGGTTGCCAAGGTGATCTTACAGCACCGCCGTGGGGATTTCTCATGATTTTATGTAGGCAAGCCGCAAGCGGTGGTGGTGATTGGCTGGATGGTGTCGCTGCCTTGGGAAGAGACGAAGTGATGGTAAAAGTAAGCAGGATCTGATGATTCTTTCGTGGGGATAGCCAAAGTCAAGATGTCGACTACAGACTCGTCACAGACTTGCAGTGAACCTGGATGCGGCGAGCCTGATTTGTGGATCGATGGCGGGTCTTGACTTTGTTAGGCTGGGATTGGATGGTTGCGGAGGGTGGTGTGCTTGGTTGGGTTCCCATGGAAGAATGTGGCCTCCTCGTGGATCTGGTCATGCCCATCCTAGAGAACATTGTGTCCCTAGCTCCCTCGAGGAGCAAGGACAGTGCAAGCGGCAGCAGGGGGTAGGGGTAGATGTGGGGAGGGATGTCGGCGGCTGCTCGAGGTCATCATGCTGAAACCCTTGACATTCCATCTTTATCAATGGAAGTGGAAGAGCATGAAGTCGAGATTGGATAGGAGTTTGAGTTCTTTTTGGCACCGATCGGTTCCCCACTTTAGAGATGTATTTTTTTTGCGTGCGAGCAAACAGTGGGTTGATTCTAAAAGGGATAGGCACTTTTTAACTGAAGTGCATGACGGACCAAAAATATGACCTCATTTTATTCGTTTGATAGATATCGTATTATTCGTTGTTGTTCGTTCGGTGAATTTTTTTAATATTTGATTGTTGTGTTTCTAATTAGAGCACCCCATAATCACCCAATATGAGGGGATGATAAATAAAAGATACTGATTATAAATTTTGAAGAGTCCGTGGCAACGCACGGACGTTATACTAGTATATAAGAAAAGACTTCTATCTTAATTATACAAGACTAAAAAATGGATCACAATTTCAATACACGTACAATACAAAATACATACTCAAGGGAGCTCCTCTTTCTTTGACACTCTGCCTCAACCAGTTGAGTAATCACACAGGTCGATACCAACTGGGCTGGCCAATTAATGCCGATAAGTGATTCAGCATGCTATTTGTAAAAAAGGTAGCAATCGATTTTTTTCTCTTCCGCTTTCTAGCAATTTTGTTTTGTTTTTAGGCAGTTTTCTTTGGTTTGAACAAACGAAAATTATATTTTAGGAAGTGAAAGTTTTTTGAGAAATGTAAACATTTTTTGAACAATTGTGAAAATTTTGAAGGTTATTTAAGAATGTAAACAATTTTAGATTTTTCAAGTTTTTTTAAATGAATAAAATTAAAAATTACAAACATTTTTTGAATTTTTTGCTAGAAAAATATATGGAAAAACACTAGAACCAAAGAAATGAAATAAACCCAGAAACCAGGGAACGTAACCTGGCCGAATGGCATGGCTTTGTATGAGTGGCCGAATGGTATGGCTTTGTGGGATGGGAGATGGGCTGGACAACGAGGGCAGGCATGGAGCACTCCTGTGTAGTGATTTTCTTTTGTTTATTTCTTTGGCTTTCAAAGCATTTTCTTCTAGAACCGGCTGCTAATACAGGAAAAACTAATTCCGTGATATAAATGATTTATTTTCAATTGATACATTTTAATGCTGACATTTCCTGAATTCTGAAAAAAAAAATCTGAGAATTCCGTGAACATTTTTGGAGAAAACACGAACATTTTCTGAAATTGTCTGAACATTTTATAAACATTCTAAGTTCTTTTTAAACATGTTTTTTTAAAGATTCTTGACTTTTTTGAACACTGTTTAAATCCATGAACATTTTTTTGAAAGTTTGAACACTTCCTAACAAATGTGATCATTTTATGAATTAGAAAATAAAACAACATGAAAAATATATAATAATGAAAAACAATTGGACCAGAACCTTGTAGAAGGTTCCCAAAAACGAATTACTTAGCTAAATGGGCAGAGCGACTCAGCTCTATTCGTGCGACTAGCGGACTGTGGATTCGTCAGGCCCGGGTCGGGCCTTAAGCGCAAATACCACATGGTAAAATGGGCTGCGGTTTGTAGGCCCAAATCCTTGGGAGGACTAGGGATCACCAACACGAGACTACAGAACATAGCGCTCATGTGTAAATGGATATGGAAACTCTCGCAAGGAGCGACGAGACTTTGGGCTGACATCCTTCGGGCCAAGTACTTCCCCAATGGGAATTTCTTTGAAGGGGAAGCTAGGGGCTCCCCCTTCTGGCAAGATCTACAGGCCATTAGACCCGCTTTTGATAAAGGAGCCAAGTTCCATGTCGGTAACGGTCGCTCCACCCGATTCTGGCTAGATTTCTGGGTGGGCACGGGCCCTCTCTGGGAAGGGTTCCCAGAGTTGTATGCTCTTGCTGTGGCGCCGGACCAGCGAGTGGCAGAGGCTTTGGCACACCCCCTGGCCATTGCCTTTCGCCGCAACCTGAACGAGTAGGAACCAGCAAAGTGGGAGGCTTTGCTGCAACTCGTAGCCCCCGTGGCGCTTTCTGAGGAACCAGACAGGGTCTCCTGGCACCTCAATGCGTCCGAGAAGTTCTCCGTCAAGTCTTTGTACTACAAACTGTGCCAAGGGCCGGAACAAACGGTGGCTAAAGGACTTTGGCAAGCCCGCGTCCCTCTAAAAATCAAAGTGTTCCTCTGGCAGTTGTTACGCGATCGACTTCCCACATCGGTTAACATTGCAAAGAGGAACAACCCGGCTTCGGGGCCGTGTGTGTTGTGTGGGGCGCCAGAGAACGCGAACCATGCCTTTTTCCTTTGTCTGTTGTCGCGTTTTGCTTGGAGTGCAATGCGTGAGGCGGCCGGGGTCTCATGGGATCCGTGCTCCTCGCATGAGCTAGTGGCGCTCCTGGACTCGGTCCAGGGCCAGGGCAAGAGGGTGCTGTGGACTAGCATTGGCGCGATGCTTTGGTCCCTTTGGCTGACTCGCAATAAGTTTACCATCGAAGGACAGTTCCCGTCGCACCCGGCTAATATTATATACAAATGCTCTTTCCTCTTGCAGCAATGGAGTCCGTTGGTGAAGCAGAAGGACGCTGATCTCATGAAACACGCACAAGACCGGATTCATCAGGTTTACGTCGCGGCTAGGGAGCCGGTGGTGCCAGCCTAAGGGTGGGCTCCTCATTTTGTTTTGGCGAGTCTGCGTACTCAAGGCCCCGGGCTTCGGCCCTGTAACCAACCTCGCAGTCAGGCTCTGAACCTTTAGCTTCTTGCTCCTCGCGTAAGCCCTGGCTTTTGTCTCGAACTTGTATGTCCGTGGTTTGATACTCTGCCTGTTCCTATTTGGGCTTTATTAATTTAAGGCCGGACGCTTTCAGTGTCTACGTTCTAAAAAAAAAGGACACTAGGAATCGTGCTAACAACCCCCCGCCCTCTGGGTCGGGCCGTATGTCTTAGCTAGCGCTACTTGGAATACGTACAGTGCAAGCAAATTTTGCTTAGGCGCGTCGACCGTCGTCTTCGACGGATTGGTATATCCTGCGAGCTTCGAGGCTCACGCTTGTAACGAGGCACTAGCTCTTGCTAACGAATTGCATGTTCGACGCCTAGTGATTGGCTCTGATCGTCTTGAAGTCATCACAAAAACTGGAACATGAGCTGCAACAACATATGCTTTGGTACTGAATGAGATAGATAATACGAGGAGGGAGTTTGAGGATGTTATTTTTCGTTATGAACCTAGAGTCTAATAGTGAAACTCATAGTTTAGCTAAGGCGGCATCAACTCTTGATGCCGGTTGTCATGTGTGGCTAGGGAGAGTCCCGGAGATTATTTGTATCCCAAACATTATGAGTTTTGAATAAATCCCTGGTTACACTTAAAAAAAAGCAACAACAAGATTCGAGCAATTTTGACCAGGTTTTTCTGTTCGGCGGTTACCTATTAAAATTAGTTTATGAAATTTATAAAATGTTCAGGAATTCAAAAAATCTTGAATTTTTGGATAATGTTTGTAAATTTGGAAAAAGTTATCAAATTTAAGAAATGTTCAATTTTTTCAAAAGTTCAGAAATTGCAAGAAATGTTCACAATTTTTGAGAAAATGTTCATGGATTTATAAAATGGTTGGCATTTCAAAATTATTTATGAATTTCAAATGTTTGCAGATTTACAAAATGTTCGCATAGAAAATACTCCCTCTATCCCATAATATAAGAGCGTTTTTCACACTACATTAATGTGGAAAACACTCTTATATTATGGGATGGAAGGAGTATTAAATAATTTACACAATGTTCCTACAAATTTAATATATGATCATGATTTTTTTAAGGTGTTCACAGATTCAAATAATGTTCTCAACTTTCCATAAAATGTGTTTAGAAATGTCCTGTATTTCATAAAATGTTCTCAAATTTTAGAAAATAATAACCAATTTAGTAATGGAGAAATTTTAAAAATAAAAAATAGAAATCAAACCCAGAGAAAACCGGTAAAAACGGCTAGTAAAAACATAGATAAAAATATAAAAAACTGGTAGAAGCTTACCTTTTTTTTCTGAGACAAGGTAGAAGCTTACTACAACCGGTGAGAAAAGACATAAGAACATCCATGTGGGCCGCCCATTATCGCTACCCAGAGACCATGTGCGAAATTGGATCTACTCCATGCTGAGCGCTCCTCTCCCTTTTCGGCGATTTTTGTTGGTTTTCCTGTTCCTCCAACATTTTAGGTGGGCTTTAACAAAATAAATAAATAAAAATGTATTAAAATTGTTCAGTGTGTATTAAAAAGCTCATAATTTATTTTAAAGATATTCATTATATTCATTGCAAAAATATATTAATACACTCCCTCCGTCCCAAAATAAGTGTCCTGAACTTAGTACAATTTTGTACTAAAGTTAGTACAAAGTTGAGACACTTATTTTGAGAAGGAGCGAGTATTTATTAAAAATATGCATCATGTATTTAAAAAATTATTCATCATGTATTTTGAAATCAACGTCATGTAGTTACAATAATATTCACGTATTCAACAGATAATATATTTTAAAAATGCTAAAATGAAACAAAAGAAAAAGGAAACAAATAAAGGAAAACTCCATAGAATAAAAGAAAACCCAAAGAAAAACTAAGAGTACCCAAATAAAAAATAGAAAATGGAAAGGAAAAAACCCCGGGAAAGCCACAAAGGAAATATTTTGAAGTGAAAAACAAAGAAAACCAAAAGTCAAAAAAATAATTTGACCATAAAAAATTAGCGAAACATTAATTGTCCCCAGCCCATCAGTGTATCCCTATGTGATTTGCTCGCTATTTGACACACGTCAAATAGGGTTTACCTCGTCTTACCTACTGTTGTTTACTGGTCTTAGGCTACCGAAAAGATTACGATTTCAGATAAAAAAGATTATGATTTCCACTAAATCAAATGGGTGCTCGATGTCTTTTTAAAACACGCTATGTCCTACCTAAGCATGGACCGCCCCGCTCAACGGCTTAGACACAAAAGCCTGGCATCCGAGCCACACTTGGTTTCTCGGCTAAGCCCAGCCTAAAAGCTTGAAAGAAAAACCTAAAATGGCTTAAAACTAGTATTTTATTTGAAAGATGCACTCATTCAGTTCCAAATTATTTGAAGGATGTACCCGTTCAGTTCCATACTAAAACATCAAATAATTTGAAACAGAGTGAGTGGTACACTTTGTGATACCTGACATAGAAAACAAGCAGACGATAACTCAATTCTTGACATATCATTTTCTTCGGTCGAAAATTCGGGCATCACTAAACACACAACAGATAACGTACATTCACACAAACGTTTCAATTACAAACAAGAAACAGTGACGTTCCTAAACTGGTTACATAAGAACTTGTACAAACAATTCAAAAAGAGAAAGGACTTGTATAAGCACTAGTAACTGAAACTTTTCTTCATGACACAATGCACATCCGCTACATCTTACACTAGTAGTCCTATTAACGCCTGGCAATCAACATCAAGCGCCGGTCAACACTCTGAATGTCTGCAGTTGGTACTCCCCAGTATGATCTTCTCCAAATATTTGTGTTCACTGTCATCTCTCAGCAAGTCCAACTGGAATCAACATTGGAGATTGCTGATGCTCCGCGAAAGATCGAACCCCACTGCTAATGACCTTAGCTAGCTGGTCAGAAGATCTGTTGTGGCTATTTTGTTGTAGCAGCTGAACAAGTGACAAAAATATGTCCATCCTAGTCACGTTCTTGTTTGCCTGCAAAGCCACCATAATGTTAAAATGATAAAATAACGAAGCCCCCAAAAATTAAGAATGCCGAACAAATATTTCTTCTCTACCTCGACGAGGAATCGTGCCATTATCTTGCCTTCACGGAGCTCCATCAGCCCCTTCAAGATTGTCAGTCCAAACCCGCGTATGGTGTCTGCTATCTCTAGGAAAAAGCCACGTTCCTCACATAGCATCTGTTAAAAAGCAAAGAGAATGTCTCAAATTTCTGCACTGGGGCCAAGGGAAAATAGCAGATCGCTTCTGAACCATACCTCCACAAGCATCTGACCGGGCGGTGAAAGATCCTCGACAATTATTGGGCACACCATGGTCTGTCCTGCAACTTCATAGGCCCACGTGGCGCCACCATTACTTGCAGCACTAGAGTTATCTTTCAAGACAACACCACTTGAGTTATCCTTCAAGACGGCACCACTATCTTTGCTTATCATCTTCATAATCACATGAATACAAGGTCAGTACAGGGAAAATCTAAGAAGAAATGTTGAAGTTCTATATGGTTTATATGCTTTCATCAGCATGACATACCTTGGGTTCATCGGCTTGCTTAATTTTCTCTGCATACTTAGTTACACCTTGCAGAAAGATCATATGCTTGATTGTCCGGTCCAACAAAGCATCAATGCTACACTGTTGTGCACAATATACAGCTCAGTAATTTTCCAGCTATAAGTTTAAGCAGAAAGAAACATAGTGTGATCAATAAGTATACCTTTGCACTGTTTGGGACTATCTCACGCAATTCCTTGACGCGATCTTGTATCTGCTGCCGGTCCTTCGGTCTTGGCCGCGTGCTCTCACCTGGTCTAGCTCTTTTCTTTATAACCTTTACTCCCTCGGGATTTGTTACCTGGCCGACCTTGGAATTTGCAGTGTGCAGGCTGCAACTGTCATCCATAGATAAATTGGCCAGGGACACTGGTATTGCCTTTGATTCTCCACTTGGTACATTTTCAGATGTATAGCTGTTGGAAGGGAAGTTCAATGGTGGTACTTGTTCCTTGCACGCCGAGTAAGAAGAGTCTTGGTGGATGGTGTACCCTGGTAATTCACAACCTGAGAAACAACCAGCTAATGGACCAGTGCTAGAGACAACAGAGCCACATGCTGTATCTGTATTCACATTACCACTAGCACCAAGCAGTTCTTCAAGGACAGATTCTGAAAACAAGCCCCTCCCTTCAACTGACAGTGGATCACTATTTGCCTGTTCCGTCGCAGAGGATGTGGTAGTGGCACCGAAATCTGGAATGTTTTCTGCTAGTAGGACACTGTTATCCCACCAATCATGTATGAGGGGATCGAATACCGTGCTTTCTAGCAAACTGGTATTTCCATTGCTTCCTTTTCCGCGAGTGCTTACCGTCCCCACAATCGGTTCTACCAATATTTCATTTGGCAACTCATAGACTGCACAATTAGCCTGTGAAGTAAATCCGGTAGTATCGACCTCATGCATTGGGTTACTTTGAACAGGAGAATTGTTGTTGTCAAATAACATGGGTTTGAGCTCATCACCCACAGAAAAACAAGCTGAGAATGAGTTACGGTAACTAGATGAATCTTCACTTTGAAGGTGGTATCCTAGATTGTTGGGTGTGCATGACTGCTCATACTCTATTCTAGGAAGATTGTTTAAACTGGAATAGGATGTGGTTGCACTTGCTAAACTAGAATCAGGCTGTTTAGCAGATCGAAGCTGTAATAATGGATTTTCTGAACCACTATTGTGCTGCATCAAATTGCCGCCATTATGAAATAACCTGACTGCATTTATTGACTTGGAGTTCACTGGCATGGCCACTATATGAGGAGGATTTCGACCGTTGCAAGTTCCGTAGGAAGTGAAACCATTTGAAGAGCTCGGAGAGTAACTGCTCGAAGTACTTACTAAACTCCCTAGAGATTCTATGCCTACTATGTTCTCAAGAAGTTTCATGTTTTCTGGGTCATCTTTGATACGCATAAGACGCTTTGTGCTCAGAGAATTGAGTTGAAATTGGGTATTATGAGGGAGAGCATCTCCATGAATATGTTTGGTTGAAGGATCCCATAAGATGCTTTCCCTTCGACAAAGTGTGCCTTTAACATGTTCCAGAAACTCTAAGTTCTCAGATACCTGGTGAATGTGAAAGATTAAATTTTCATCAGAAAGTATACAATTGTTATGTCCTGATGCCTAATGATATAATGCATTTATGCTAAGGAGGAAGTTCAGAGAACATGTAGCTAACAGCATAAGGCAAGCTCTTGTTCTTCTCTAACTGACATAGCAATAAATATATAGCAGTCTAAACAGGAAATATTTCTTTTATAAGAATTGGCATCAGTCAAAGTTCAAACGAACTCTTGCAAACAATTCTTTTAGACTGAACCAATGATATCAGGAAGCAACACAAAGATTGATATCATGAAAAAGATTGTGTTTCTATAACGAATAATTGTAAGAGTTGCATTTGAGAAATTCATATGCACTAACCTTTTGCACCGAGCCAAACTGCGCCACACCAAGCGCCGGGATAGGTACTACTGCAATAGTCTGTAGAAGATGTGCACTTTTCAGTGACTGATCACAAGTTCTGCTAATCATTAAGACAGTTCTGCCCCAACTGCCTTAAGAATGGATGTTTATAAGAAGCTTTTTGGAAAGAAAGAAAAGGCGAATAACCTTTATTCCACTCATGAACTGATGTTGCCACCAAGTATAGCCCTACAAGAAGGTACCTTCCTCTGTTAAAATAAGGAAACTTCTTACTTTCTGCAATAAACTAAAAGGAAGTATGGACAGGAAAAACGTGAATTATATGTCCATGCGTTTTTTCTAATAAATAATCCAAGTGCACTTATAGACAAGGTGTTATGAGGCCAACTAGTCTTTTGGTTGTCTAAACACTTTTTTGAAGATTCATGCATGTGATAGTTTAGTAAATAAATTTATAAGAACATCATTTAAAGAAAGAAATCTGAAAAGAGAGCAAGAAATTTATACCTGAAATAAGCCTAGGTTTTCTGCGTTGCATGTCTGAACCAAACTAAAGGAATCATCATCGGAAATCCATTGGCACTTCCCACTTACTAGAGCTGACCCTATGATGCTGAAATCGAAGACGAGTCATGATCAGCAAAGTAGTTGAGTGCAAAAGCAACTTGATGGAACGGTACAAGGAAATGTCGAGAAAAAATAGTGCTGACACTGACAGAGTTAACACCATATATGTTAATCTCAAATATTCTGCAAAATCAGGGCTCATAACTATTTGATAACTTAACAGGAAAAAATTCTTGCAGTATTTAGCCACAAGTCGGCACAAATCTTTTTTTTTTTGAGGAATGGCACAAAACCATTTAAAACAGAGATACCAATGACTTGCAAAAGAAAACTGAGTCAAGCATAAAAGGAGGTCACTGTGACATACCCTTCTCCAACAACATGGACTTGATTAAGCATATTCTCAACAACTTTTCGGGCTTCATCTTCGCAGTGGCACTCTCCAATCGTTAGCAAACTTGTACGTGAGAAGCAAATCATAGGTAAGAAACTACAGTTTTATATGCCGAATCAGCAGAGTTCTGAAAAATAAATACAAATGAGCAGGGAGACTGAGATGTACAAGTTCCAGGGAGAAAAGGGTCTAAACTTTGCACAGGTTTAAGAGATCTCACATTATTTATTTTTCGAGAAAGGGTGGATAAGAGATCTCACATTAATAAGCAAAGAAACACGTACAATTAAAATGGCTGATGATGGTTAACTTTTTGCAGTGCCTAAAAGAAAGATATCCTCAGAAGATTTGACCAAAAAATCCCACAGTATCGCGTACGTGCTTACAGCTTACAGGCAGAGATCGGATAGCTACAAGAGGAGAGGACTGCTAGTGGGATACGCACTGCTTTGCTGCCTAAAGGAAGTTCCTGAGAGCTACGTACGTGTACTATCCCTGTTGACAGTGCAAGAAATGAGCATACAGAATAACGCACACTATAGAGTTCAGATAAGCTTTTCTTTTAACCTTTATCTTTGTCAGAGGGGCCGGGAGAAAAGGGGCGTATTTAAGCAGACGGAAATGCAAATTCAGGCTTGAGATCCCAATGTGCGCTTCTATTTTTTTCTTCTCATTTTTAGAACAAGAGGCAGTGTCACGCAAGTTTGATGCTGGGATCTCGCACTCCATGGGAAATCCCGAGAAAATGAACGCCGCGGTGTAAAGTTGCACGGACAATTTCTGAAGAAACACAGAGCCAGAATTTTCCTGAGCTACCGGCAGGAGCTAGACACCTAGCAAGAGACCCACCCAGGCGATGCAGATCTAGGAGAAGAAGCAGGCGCATGAGGCGATGCGTGTTGCTCTGTGATGACTCACCGTGGGTCGCGACGGTCGGAGCGCCAGATGGCCGCGTAGGACCAGCCTCCGCCGCGGCACAGCGCCCCCAGAGCCTCCGCCATGGAACCGAAGGAGGGACCGAGGCTAGAGCGCGCGCGCAGCAGCAGGACGTACGCCGCCGCGGGCGAGGAGCAGGAGGAGGGAGGAGGGCGGTGTGGTGGAGTGGGCGGAGCGCGAGGGGTTTAAGCGCGGAGGGTGCCGTCGGATAAATAGCGGGAGCGAGGAGAGGGGCGGGGGCGGAGCGGCGGAGCCTTTTAACAAGTGGGGGTGTGGCGTGGGGGGTGGTGGAGGAATGATCGAGTAGCTTTGCTCCTCGGCTGCGGCTGCGTGGGTGGTTTTTGTGGCCGTTTTTCTCGTGTCCTTGGGGGGAGGAGATCGCGGCCGAGAGAGGGATGGATAGCCGGGCCGGTGCCGCCGTGCCGGCCGGGCAACTCTTTTCGTGCCGCTGCTGTTCTATCCCAACTTGACGGTGTTCACGATCAGATGGCTGGTGATTTTACCTGGCTGAAAAGAATCTTGCTTGTGAAATCAACACGCAACATGCCTGTAGGAGCCAAATTAATCGACACACGATATCATCCTTTGTCTAAATACATGCACTACTACTACTTGTTTACTGCACCCCACTACGGTACCGTCTTTTACAAAGGGAAATTTGATCTGATACCGACAGTCCACCTTGTCTCTTTCAGCTAGATAGGTTTCCTACCAATATCGAGTGCCCTACGTGCCTTTCTCACGGGGATGTTTTCACTAGATATTCTTCGAGCTATATAGCTACTCTACATGTGGTTGCAATTCGTCCTAATCACCGGCGTCATTTTCGTCACCCACATCACTGAAAGAGCCATCTCTCTCTCTCTCTCTCTCTCTCTCTCTCTCTCTCTCTCTCTCTCTCTCTCTCTCTCTCTCTCTCTCTCTCTCTCCATTGTGTATGAACACCAACACCGCCTACTATACCCGGTAAGCCAAGTCCCTGAATCCATAATTCCATATATGCGTCCCTGGAAGTGAATAATGCATGAATCCACTACTGTACTATACTACCTAGAAAAAGAAACGTCGGCGGCAACCGAGAAGAGAACCCCACGCATTCGGGGGAATCTTGACTAACATGGCGGCTCTACTCAAGATCATAATGCGCGAGTATTTCTAAAAATTCGTAGCAGGCAGGCAAGGACTGACAGATCGCTCATTCCTATAGCTAGAACACCATATACTACGCATATTCTTGTGGGTTATTTGCTGCTTCCCATGAGGAACAGGACCACATGGTGGTTCGTGTTGTGCGCCGATGTTGTTGGTAATTAACCCAATCATGTGTGGTCACCCATGATTGAGTGGCTACCAAGAGAATATTTCTAGGGTTTCCCCTCCGCTTTCCCCTTTTGTTCCCGATATGTCTGCGACGCCATCATTGTACCTCCTCGACATACCCTAACAATTCCGCCATCATCTTGCAGGTTGGTTGGTAAGGCAAGAAGGGGGCCGGGACGCAGACCTGCTGGCTGCCCCGGTGGACTCTACCGCACCGCTGTACAAAAAAGGAGCAGAATATCACTTCCTAACGAAGGTAATTAGTGCAGACCATCGCTTTACCGAGAAGCAAATCCAACAGAGAGAAGCCAAAATGACATGGAATTAGCAGTATCACCTAAATCGTCTCAGTGACAAAGGGACTCTAGGGATGAAAGGTTTGAGAGCTGGAGGCTAATCAGGGTAGCTAGCTAGTACAAAGACGCCTATATGATGCCATCATTCTTGGCGTTAAGGCCCATGATTTTGTCTCCTGAGGCTTTCCAAGTGTATATAGTCTGGTAAGGTCAATGACACTACACAAAAAGTGCTGCTTTTTGCCTGGGCTCTCATTTCCTTGGACCCCTCACTTTAATTTGTGAAAAGAAGAGATCGAACAAGGGGAGACCGGCAACAAGAAGTGTCTCTCTCCTGCATGTGTAGCATAGTAGTTTTTCTGCAATCAAGCTTCAGATTGATGCAGTGCAAGGAATATAATGGGCAGGGAATGGGGCTAAGCATTTGTACGAGTAGCAAGCTAGACATGTGCCTGGAGTTTGTAAGCAAGCTAGACATATGCCCATTGTGTGCTTGCAAAAAATAAATAAATAAAGGAGCTCATCTTGTTGTATACTAGAACCATATCCCAAGGTATTGTTTGTTTAGACGAAACAGTACTGTTATTTACTTGCAAAAAAGAGCTATGGTTTGTTTCTTCTCTTCCGAAAAGGAGGTAAACCCGGCCTTTGCATCGATCGATACACATATTTTATGTGGTTTGTTTCTATAGTCAAAAACATATTAATTCAACCATTATGAAAAAATGTGATGTGTCTGATAATTAACAATACCTTGTAGTTAGCGCAATAGTTTTTATTGTTTATGTATCATGAAAACATCATAGCTTATATGCAGTATATTCTTAATTAACATGTAACTGGTACATCCTATACCTGAGGGGAGCATCAAATCCGGATTTGTTGTACTACCTCAATTGGCATGGTATTGTGAAACACCGATACGGGCACTCGGGCGGAACCTATCATATCAAACCTATACTGATATTTTATATTGTTATGGGAGTAGCAGACACCGACTCTCCCGCAGAAGTGATAAAGCATGCACTCCACTAGGAATTTTGCCACTTGCATCAAATGGTATGCCGACAACCAACATCGAAGGCAACCTCGTCACCCACATGACACTAAGTTGAAACCCAGAAGTTGCTAAACTCTCGGGACCGTCGCCTAGACATCCACCACTCCATCGTGCCCTGCGTGTTCAGCCGACACCACCTTCTAGGGCCACCACCCCAACATACAATCGTTCAACCTCGAGCTACAACACCACACGACCTAGCTACGAAGCCCACATTGAACAGGTGCACTAACCATATAGCACAACCACTTTAGGGGCTGATGGCCTGACGTATCGTCCAACTGTCCCCGATGGGACATGTTGACCGAGCTAACAACCATGTTGCCTCGCAACTCAAGGTTTCAATCCCACTAGCTTTGCTAGTTACAAGAATTATTGTATCAAGTGTTTGAAAATGTATTGTAGAACAAAAAATAAGAATGTTCAGAATGTAAAAATAATAATAAAGTGATCAAAGTTGTGATTATGAGGAATAAAGGACCGGGATCCATGCTATCACTAGTGGCATCTCTCTAGAAAACATAGCATAGGGGTGGTGAACAAATTATAGTTGTGCATCGATTAAATTGCAGTGTATATGATTGAACATACATGTCATGATTGCTTAGGCATTACGTTGTTGTATCTATAAACCAACACCCAACTGCATCTATATCTAATAATCCACCCGAGACCCCTATCCAACATACATGTCTAAGTATTGACTAAAACAGAGCATTGCATTAAGCAAAGTGACATAATGTAACAGTATATTATCTTTACCTCTTGTTCACCAACAAAACAACTAGGCAACTACCTCTTTATCCTTACTGGAAATAACATATTACAAGTTTTCCCTTTCTATCACTGGGATAGATTACTTGCAAGATTGAAACCCAACTAGCATACAACTCCCTCTTGGAGATCATCAATCAAATCCTGGCCAGCGAAATACTAATAGACTAGAGAGCATATATGTATATAAATCATGCAGCAAAGAAGTAATAAGAATCCGAAAGAAATCCATAATATAGATCTAGTCATAAAGTGACAATTTAGCACACCACAACAAACATAGTGAGAATTACATCAGATGGATCACAGTCATGTAGGGTAGCTCATGTGGTCTTTGTATTGAGAAGCAAGGGAGGGAGGACGTCATCTAGATACTATTATGGCCCCGTAGTCCAAGGAGGACTACTCACACAAGTACATGGTGGCAGCAAGGTTGATGAAGATAGCTTTGGCTATGTTTTTCCTCTTCAATAGAGTACTGGAAAAGATCTCCATATTGAATTGCCTCAGAATAAGCATGGTGGCGACGACAAGAAAATTCCTTGATTTTTTTAATTTTTTGGTAGAATATAAAGGCATGGGAACTGAGAACTGATGGAGAGGCAGGGCAGGGACTCCACGCAGCCCCACCTCATGACCTAAGGCCAGGTCGCATGGGCCTACTTCATGGTGGCCTGGGGGGGAGGGCTCTGGCCACCTCTGATGCTCCTCGCTCCATCCTGATGTGAAACTTCACCCAACATTTTTATTTTATTTTTGGTCCACAAAATGATATTTTTCTACAAAGTCCAAAAACATACAAAAAGCAACAACTAGCACTGAGCACTAGATAATTAGGTTAGTCCAATAAACTGATATAAAATTGTGCCAAATTGGTGCAATACCAATATAAAGTAGCATGAAAATAGAAAGAAAATGCATATAGTTTTGAGACATATCAACAACCCCAAGTTTAATCTTTGATTGTCCTCGACCAGATAGATGATAAAACAAATAATTTTTTATTGTGAATGCTAGATTAACATGAACATGATTACCTGACACGGTCTCATAAAGGTTTAACTCAAACGAATGGAGATGCAAAGCAATTGTCTATAATTGATAACAAGCAAGCAATAAGTAAGCACTTAAATGAACTTCCTCTTGTTTTTCTTGGTCAATGTGTTAACTCAACATTTTCCTTGCCATGAGTTAAGAAAGAACGTGAATTTTATATTGGGAACTCAACATCGACTTATGTCTTCCATTGTGTCTAATGGCAATCTTATCATAAACCAACCCTATGCCTACCAAGCACAATAACTACAGAGTATTTATGCATTAGACACTTAACCTACTCAGGCAACACTCAAGCATGAACCATGCAACAACCACAAGACCCATCATATTTTGACAATCTCCTAAGCCAGTGGTAACTTACCATTTTTTCATGGCTTCATAGCAACATACAAGCATTATGATAGTAATGATGAATAATACACTTCTTGAATTTTCTCATGACTCAACTCAAGTAATAAATATGATGAACATGATGTAGACACTCTATATTAATGCATATGCAAGTGTACCAGGATGTGCAATGATCTAGCATAGCATATATGAAAATGAATAACAACGCCTTGACACACAAATATCATGTTGATTATATATAATCATTCAAAAGAAATGATAATGAAGGATCACATCTCTAGTCATGTATTTTTATGTGGATGATGATGAATGTTGCATGAAAATGTATCTCAGAATGGCTATGAAAATACCATGATAGGTAGGTATCATGGTTGTTTTGAGAAAGATATATGGGTTTATGTGTAGGAGAACACGAGGAAGTTCTCCCACGGTATTTGGATGTATCAGCGAAGGATGCACCATGCCTTGAGGTGAGACTGACAATACTTGATGCCGAATAAGCTGGCAATATGGATGAAGTGGAAGTGAATAAAGCTTTCCAAATAACATTAACCATAAAGAACTTGAGATACTACACAAGGGCCTTATGGCATTAACCGGAACCATGCAATCAAGTACACCGAGGGGGCATTTTGGTGAGTAGAAACCCATTACACATCCCAACCTAAACCGAAGTCGTGGGTCTATTTACTGTTGGGAAACGTAGTAGAAAACAAAAAAAATATTGCCCTACGATCAACCATGAACACTATGACGGTGCAATAACGGTTTAGATCAGATCTATAGGATTGAAAGTATGTCTAGAGGGGGTGATTAGACTACTTGATCAAATAAAAATCTACACTACAAAAAAAGACACATCCGTGACATTTTGGGCCGAACAAATTTTTTTTTCTGTCATACATATGACACTTCTATGACGATAATTGTGACAAAACCCGGTATCATCATAGATGTGGTGGGCTCCTACTTCTATGACAAAAAATCATGACAGAAAATGGGCTTTTCGTCCTGGGCGGGCCGGAGACGCAGCTACATGACATTCTTTGGGCCGTCCATGACGGAAAAAACCGTGGTAGAAGCGAGGGGGAGGAAAATTTCGGGGAGTTCCCAGTTACGGTGGGAGGTCGGGGGCCGAGCGATGCGCGTTTCTCTCGTACACGTACGCGCATGTGTGCGAGGCGTTGGCTCTAACTGTACCCGAGCGAGGCGTTAGGCTCTAACTGAATCCGAGCGATTGCACTGCAGGCTACGCGTTACTGAACCCGAGAGATCGATCGATGGCTGTTAACTGAACCCGATCGAGCGATTCCTTCACTATTGCTGCTAACTGAAGCCGATCGATGCTGCCTCTAGGATGAGCAGTGAGCGTT
>NC_041390.1:485484227-485498810 GCF_002162155.2 Triticum dicoccoides | reverse complement strand
ACCACGCATTCCGTTCCGACCCAGCCAGTTGGCTCCCACACGTTCCGTTGCCTCCCGATGAACACGACGCATTCCATTGCCTCCCCATGAACACGACGCATTCCGTTGCCTCCCCATGAACACGACGCATTCCGTTGCCTCCCCATGAACACGACGACGATGTTGTTTCTCCGTTCCGATCCAGTCATGTACACGAGCCCTGGCCGTACGTATGCGCGAGTAGGCGTTCGAGACCCCGCCCGTATGTACACATACGTGGCCGTATTTTTTTTCTTGCACCCTGGCCGCTGTACGTACGTGTACATGCTACGTGCGCGCCTCTACTACGACACGTACGCGCCTCTACTACGACACGTGCGCGCCTCTACATCCACCATTATATATGTACGTTCATGTTCGCGGCCAGAATGACAATGCTACGTACGCTTCGACCAGGTGGGTCCCAACTGTTAGGCACTTCCTTGCCTGCGAAGATGTAGCTTGTGGGTCCCAGCAGTCAGGGGGACGAATCGTTTTTTTCCGGACGCACTTCCTTGCGTGCGAAGATGTAGTTGGTGGGTCCCAGCGGTCAGGAGGAAACATTGTTTCACGAAATACAGTGGCCCGTCCGGTGGGTCCCAGCTGTCAGGTGGAGGAATCATTATTTTCCGTGTAACAAGGAGGCACTTCCTTGCTGCGACCGTGGACCCAGCTGTCAGCCTCTCCACGTAAAGTCCACGTCTGATGGAAGTCGTTCCTTGGCCACGTTGACCACGCCGCGCCGAGAGCACCAGGGCGGTGGACAACGGCGAGGCCTAGAAAGGGGACGACGGGGAGCCGGGGAAGACGCGGTAGTGGAAACCCGCGTGGAGAGGAGTACGAGGGTTCACTGGTTCGGCTGCGGTGTGAGGCTGCCATCGCCGCAGGGCCTGGCCAGCGGTGGGAATAATAGGGGGCGGTGAGGCCTCCGCGGCAGCACAGCCGGCCACAGGAGGCAGGAGCATGCGGCACGATCGGCGCTACTTTGGGCGGCTGGAGCAAGAAGACCAGAGGTTGAAGAAGCACTACGATCGTTGGATGGACATCGTACGGTCACTAGAGCTAGAATCGTTCATATTGACTAAAGTTGACAAAGGCCCCCGTCCCAGTCAACTTAGTAGGCCCACAAGTCAGCCTCCCACCATGTTGTGTCCCAGCTAGTAGGGGGGTATTTATTTTTTTGTGCGTAAGGAGGCACTTCCGGTGGGTCCCAGCTGACAGCGGGGGGAACGGTTTTTTTGCGAAATACGCTGGCCCGTCCGGTGGGTCCCAACAGTCAGGGGGAAACGTTTTTTTCGCAAAATAAGGTGGCCCGTCCGGTGGGTCCCTGCTGTCAGGTGGAGGAATAATTATTTTGCACATAATAAGAATGCACTTCCTTGCGGCCGCCTGGACCCAGCTGTCAGCCTCTCCACGTACAGTACTCTTTCGATGGAAGTCGGTCATTGACCATGTTGACCATGCCGCACCGAGAGCACCAGGGCGGTGGTCTGGACGACGGCGAGGCCTAGGAAGGGGACGACGCGGAGCCAAGGAAGACGCAGCGGTGGAAGCCCGCGCGGAAAGGAGTACAAGGGTTCACTGGTTCGGCTGCGGTGTGAGGCTGCCGTCGCCGCAGAATAACAGGGGGTGTGGGTGAGTAGAGGGATGGCCTGGCCAGTGGTGGGAGTAGTACGGGGCGGTGAGGCCTCCGCGGCATCACAGTCGGCCACGGGAGGCAGGAGCACGCGACACGACCGACGCTGCTTGGGCGGTTGGAGCAAGAAGACCAGAGCTTGAAGAAGCACTATGGCCGTTGGATGGACATCCTACGATCACTGCAGCTAGAATCATTTATATTGACTAAGTTGACAAAGTCCTTGGTATGCGTCAACTTAGTAGGCCCACAACTCAGATTTGACAGAGAACATATAGCCCATTTGCGATTTGTAAGAATGTACAACCCATTTTTTAATTCTAATGGAATTTAATACAGCCCATTTATAGTTTGTTAAAAGTACAACCCAACTTCTAGCTAGGATAACGATTAATAATTTCAAACGACCGCTCAAAACAGAATTCAAAAAAAATTCCCACATTTTGATGGGATCCGAAATATTTTTATCCGAAATTTCTAGTCAGGTTAAATATAATTTTAAAAAAAAGTTGTATTATGTTAAAATCTAACGAAATATTGCACGCGCAACAAGTAATGAAATTAAAATTTTCAAATTCTAAAAATTATATATTTTTCAAACTAATTACGTGTTTGGTGCATAGTAACTGTTCAGTTATTATAATTACATTCCATTTATTATAGCTTAAAGTCCATTTTCTTGTTAAGCCTAATGCATACCTCCTAGGAAAGTTTGCAGCCCAGCGGGGCGGAGAATAACAAGTTGACCCGGATATTGTGTACAACTGTCGGCCCAGTTGCATTGCTGATGTTAAAAAAAGGCCTATGTAGTACAGTACAACCTAACATGATTACTCAGCCCACATTCAGCGACGCCGGAAAGGCCCAAACAAGGCTTCTATACAACCTTTTGAAGTCACTGAGCTCAATTAATAACTTAAAAAAAATTAGATTATAGTGGAACCTAATTAAAAGCTGTCACGAGCAAATAAATAATTCAACGGGTCCCACTTGTGCGTGTGCGTGTGTGTGCGTGTGTGTGTGAGAGAGAGAGAGAGAGAGAGATAGAGAGACCCATCGGCCGATGCTCGTAAATACATCTTTCAGCCATATGCATTGCTGATGCTCAGTAAAAACTTATATAGTTGACACAATCATATAGAACATCGCACACTGAACTTGCATGCAAAAATTTCACGTAGGCGGCACAATCAGGATGGAAGCAGTGGATCGCTACGGGAAGGGCTATGTTGAAACCAACGAAGTCGTACATAACGGTTCATCGTCTTTATCAATGACGGGGAAATATCTTGAATGTTGTGCAAAGAAAACAGACAGACAACACAATAAGTTCTGCTAGCACATTAAGTTGACGTACATCCCTTTCTAAAAAAAAGTTCAGGTACAAAATTAGAACAGGTCACAATCAAATGTACTGGCATATCAGTGCTTCACACCCATAGCTCGGATTTAACTAGTATCTGACAAGATTCAATTGTTACCTCAAATTAGAGCACATCCAGGCAGCCAGCCCCGCCTCTTCTCCCAAAGAAGCAGTGGCCTCCGCTGCGCGATGGAGTAGGCCCTGTGCCATCCATCATTCCAAGCAACACGGGGAAAGTCTAACGTTGACTCCTGTAATGGACGTCGTTGACGGACCCTGGCACCAGCGGCAGCGACAGGACTTCGATTGATGGATTGACCACTTCTTCGACATGCACGAACACTCGATACAGGTACATCCCTAACATGGTCCGCGGCAGCCTTGGTGGCGATGAATAGTACAACCCCGATTCCTGCACCGGTATCTCAACACCAATCACCTTCAATATGGTGGACGGCTTCTTCATCCATGCCATAACCGTCTGAGCCCAGCTGTCTGGAGGAACAAACATACTTACGAGCTCACCTCCAAGGTCGTTGATAAGCTCATTCATGGACTCACTGTTCCAAGCACGTCGAGGCATGCCGTGGAAGGTAAGCTTTGTTAAAAACTCAAGCTCAGAGGGCACCGAGCCCCATCCTGGGTGCCACCGATCAAAGCTCACTAGCGCGCCATCGCAGAACAAACACCGGGAAGATTCGAACACACGACTAAAGTCGAAAGTTGTCCGGAACCTGACGAAGAAATCAGCCGGTGGCAGACAGACTTCGACGAGCAAGTCACTTATTTGGATGCTGTGCGCAATGCCAAGAGCTTTGACAAGGTCGTCCGGCGAGACGGGAGGCCGGTCGCCGTTGATGGTTACCATCAGCACTTTGCCAGCAAACTGGTTGTCAAGCGCCGCCATGCCACTGTTGAGCGACAGCATGCAGCGATCGAAGGCAGGACTAACCAAATTCTCATGCATGCCCAATCAACGCCCTGCCACGATGCATGCAGTAGTCGTTCTGGTGTATCAAGGATGGCATGCAGATCGTTCCACACTTGAGAAGAGGAAAAATGGAAAGGTAGAATGCGGCAGCAGAGGAAGAGAACGCTGGCTAACGAGGCTGGGAGGGGATCGAGCAGGAAGTTAATGCTCCACGCCTAAAGGTTTTGGGAAAACCTGATTTTCATAAGGTGACTTATACTCACCTAAACGGAGGGAGTATTCCTTAACCAGAGAATGTTGTGTCTCCCACTCACCCACTCAAAAAAAACTATGACACATTTTTTATCTGTTTGCATAGGTCCCACCTATCAGGAAGGATGGGCACGTACACGAACATGTACGACTCATCAGTCGACCTGCATAGCCTTTTTGTTTAGTCTACCTAGCCATCTAATCAACTGCTTGCACACCACTTCTCCCATTTACTTCTCCATCGGGAACCGATTCTCCTCGGCCTCTTCACCTCCCCTTCGTCTTCATTTGCATCCAAACCCCACTGCGTTCACATTGTTTTAACCTCTTTAAATAATCATCTACTACTTCAGTTAGACTAGCCATCTAATCCTAATCCTCCAAACCATAGCCCTCCGTTCCAGCGGTTCCAAATGGCGGAAGAGATCGAGATGCAGGTTTTTAGCGTCCAACATGTCCTCGTCGAAGGCTCGATGCGCATAGT
This sequence comes from Triticum dicoccoides, assembly GCF_002162155.2. Taxonomy (NCBI): domain Eukaryota; kingdom Viridiplantae; phylum Streptophyta; class Magnoliopsida; order Poales; family Poaceae; genus Triticum; species Triticum dicoccoides. The sequence goes on along the minus strand of NC_041390.1, from coordinate 485,494,126 downwards.
TGCCACCGTCACCGTCCACCCAAGGGTTGTTCGGCAGTGGATCAACAATGTATCCAACTCCCTCGAAAAGGTAAAGACGAGGGTCATCGGTCTCTACGCAGAGTACACGGAGCGTGCCCCTGGGAAGATCCAGCGCACCGCCGTCCTTCAGCTGTGCCACGAAGATGATGTTTTGGTGTACCACATCATACACTCGCCCTCCATACCAGGTGAGTTTCACGATTTCTTGTCTTGGGAGGACGTATACTTCTGTGGGGCAGCCATCGAAGGGGTCAAACAGAAGCTGGAGCCGTACAACCTTGATTTGAAAAGCATCGCTGACCTACAAACCAGAATCAAAATTCCTGTAGAAGATTGTGATAAATAGACACCATCCCTATTCGACGTAGCAAATTTTGTGCTCGGTACAAATCTTCAGAAGGGTGACGAGACGGTGGCATTAAGGTCGTCTGGATGGGAGAATTATCCCTTGACGTACGAGCGGATAAAATATGCTGCCCTCGATGCCCGTGTGAGTTTCGAGATAGCTGCAAGGTCCAAAGAGCTTGTTGCGAAGCCGTCTCCCATAGAGAATGAGAAGAAGAAGAAGAAGAAGAAGAAGAAGAAGAAGAAGAAAAGGTTGCACCAGCAGGAGGGCATTATGGATGGATGAACTATTTCCTCTCTTGTAAAAAAATTTATTCCCTCTCGGTGTATATTGATATAGATGGACTATTTCGATGGTGTGCATGTCTTTGGAACAGAGTAGTAGCGTGGGTCCACTTGACTATAAGGAACTATTTATCCGCATATATAGCTTTCTCTGCTACTCCTTCCAGTGATCGGTATGCAGTGCATGTGTCCGTAGACATGACAACGTGTCCATGGAAGTTCAACTACGGCGACCATCACGTTTCATCTCGCGATTTCCACGATGCCTCTCCAACCCACGACACCACGCTCCCCGACGTGCGCCTCACCCCTCTCGGCCGCACCGCCCCTCTGCCTTTGTGTGCATGACATGTGGGCCACCTAAAATGTGGCGAGCATCAAGTTTCTACCACAGCCACCCGCGATTCCCACGACGCCGCTCAAACCCATGAAACCACACGTCCGCCGACCTGCGGCTCACCCCTCTTGGCCCCACTGCCCCTCTGCCTACGGGAGCATTACATGTGGACCAGTCACCTATCGGGTCCACATGTCATTGACTCAAAGGTAGGTGTAGTAAGGCGCTGAAGCTCAGTCCCGACGGCCCTGAGAGGGAAATGTAACTCCTGCGCCAGGGCTTGTGGTGCTCCTGCAGCACGAACTCATGCCAAACTCGAGATTTGTTTCTTTACTATACATGCATGCAACAATTTAATGGACATTGTAATCTCAACATGTGATGGGGAGCTCTAAATTTGAATTTGAAACTTATAAAATGAAAAGATTCAAAACAAATAAACTGGGAGAGAGGGAGTATATCGTAGGATGTGTCCCATACAAAATAAGTCCCCTGGTTTGTCACCGCGAAGATGCGGTTAGAAAGGAGCACAGTGTCTTCCTACTCGTACGGCAACAAATCGGCCGCAGACAGCATGGTCCGCCTTTGACCGCCATGTGCAAGGTTCATGCTATCTTATTTAATCTCACCGTGGTTCCATCGTGCCAATTCATGCGGTGGCCCGTTGCATGGCTGATCCCAATGTTGGACAAAGGTTCTATGGGAACGGTGTCACCGTTGTAAATGTTGTGCAAATTGATGTTGGTACCCTCCCGTACATATGCAAGCCAATCTCCACCCGCACCAAGCCTAACCTGTGAAACAGTGGGCAGGGGGAGAATTAGGAAATGGACAAGGAAGTAGTCTTTAGAATGCATTTACTACGTGATCAAACTCATCTTACCTGCTCATCGGAGGAAATCCGAGTGCCCCTCAACGTCGGCATCTCAAGGGGCGTCAACTTGCAACTAGGGCCACGCCGCGCTGGAGAGACCCCCAAGGAAACATCCTCGTGCGTTCCACGGAACATCAAGATGCATTTGTATGAGTAGTTTATCTTGTGAGAGAAAAGGATGAACGAGGGAAGGCCTCTAGAGATAGATATGGACACTACTACTACCAATGTGCTAGCCCGTGCGTTGCAATGGATCCAAAGTAGTAGAATAATACTTGTTCACGTGCTTGAAATATAAACACTCTAGTTTTGATATACATGTGTCAGCAGACATGACAGCTTGTCCATGGAAGTTGAACCACAGCGACCATCACGTTTCTTGTTTCTACCACTGCCACACCCACACGCGATTCCCACGACGCCGCTCCAACCCACGGCACGATGTCCCCCGACATGGACATGGATCCTCTAACGTGGCTATCACTGCCTTGCCCTGCCTTTCCTTCGCTGATAGGTGGGACCCATGCTTATGGGTCCCACATGTCAGTGACAGAATGGTAGGATTGTTCGCGTTAGGGGATCCTCATCCCCCCGACGTGCCCCTCATCCCTCTCGGCCCCACCGCTCCTCTGCCTTTGTGTGCATGACATGCGGGCCAGCTAAATTATGATGACCATCAACTTTCTACCACAGACACACCCGATTGGACACGGTTTGCCTGCTCTGCTGCTGTGCTCCGATCCGTACTCCCTCACCATCGAATTTCCATCCAGCGGCTGTGACACATTTCGTCCCGGGCATCAATCCTCACCTGGAGTACTTATGTACTACAGGTAGTACCTGCCGGTGTGGCCATCTATGCCTCGTAACGCCCCGACGCCCAGCTGTGGCACCCTCGCCACGGCCACACCACCACCGTCCAGTTCATCTCGAACGAGTGAGTCGCGAACCACGGCACCACCATGAGAATGACATGTGGGCCAGCCGCATTTAAGGTTCGCATGTCATTGACTCATAGGCCGGGCACTAAGCCACTGAAGTTCGGTCCCATGGGCCCCGAAAGGGAAATGTAACTCCCGCGGCAGGCCTTGTGGTGCTCCCATAGTACGAGCTCGTGCCAAAACTGGAATTTGTTTCTTACTACTACCAACTAGTACTAGTAAGGTACACGTGCATTGCACGCATGAGATTCTGGTGGTTTGTGCATTATGCTTCTACATGTGGAGCTTTCTGGATTCTAACATGTGGCAAAATCTGGTGGAATGTAAGGTTAGGCAAGTTTGATTAACTTAGGTAAGTGTTTGGTTCAAGCCACACCTTAGGCAAGCCACACTAAGGCCCCACATGACCGGTGGCTAAGGAGCGACATCTTTCGTGGCGAGGTCAAGGTGCTTCTCAGCAAAGGCATCCAAGGCTTCCAGCCGGTTGAGGAAGGCCAACGTCGTAGCGTCCTCACTGGCCTTGTAGATACCTATGTACACGATTTCCTCGTACACGTGGATGTGTAGGTCGACGAATTCTTGCAGGGCAAGGCGCCTCGCGGCGAGCGCGACCTCCAGGTGGACATTCTTCGTGGCGTCGGCGGGCAGTCGCAGGGCCACCAATGCTTGTAAGAGGTTCCAGCCATGGAGGCCGATTAGGGTGGCAGGCAATGAGGAGCCCGGGCGCGCGGGCTGGAGGAGTACGGCGATGTCGTCCACGAGCTTCTTGAGGACGGTGAACTTGTTGCTGGTGGCAACGATCATCTGGTCCAACTGAGAGTCGTAGTTGGCGTTGACGGTGGCCATCCATCAGCCGGTCTCCAACACCGTCTGGAGACAATCCTTGGTGCCATGCCACAGGCCGACGTCTTGGACCATCTGGCGCAGCCGCTGGCCGCTCACATGCATCGCCACCATGGGTCTGGAGTGAGCTCTTTTGCGCTTAGTGTAGGTGCTTAGGCAAATGCTTAGGTGCCTACGATGTGGTAGATGCATTGGAATGGAGGGGCGCCTTTATATGAGGGCAATGAGGGCAAACTGTGTTGCATTCACATCGTGCAGCCTCTTTTCCCGGACCTCCTCCCATTACTTCCCTCATGCATTAATTGAAGGAGGATGCATTGGCCGTTCAACATATCGGGAACCGCTACTCCCTCCCTCATCTACATTAAAGCCGTATCGGGAACTGCGCCGCCCGCTGTCAAATCGAATACTCCCTCTCTATTTGTACCACCTTTTTTTTAATTTCAAGTTTTTCTCCATGGCACAATCCATCGATACTACTACTGTACAAAAGTGGAGTATATACATTTTTTAAAAGGCTAGAGGGGGGGCAGTCTAGCTCGGTCGGTTTCACGAGAGGCGAGGGCCTTTGTGATTTGACAGCTCATCACTGGTGTCAAATCAAATAGTACTACGCCGCCCGCTGCACGCCCGACGCCTCCATTAAACCCCACCATTAAACCCGCATGCAAACCGAGAATCCTACTCCGGCCACACGTCCGTTCATGAGCGGGCCGGAATTAAACGCAACACCGGCCGAGCTCCTCCCGTCCGCCCTCAGTTTAAACGAGGCCAGACGCTGGCCAAGCTCCTACCGTCCGCCCTCTATTTACACGAGGCCAGACAGACAACGGACAAGAATCGCACCCCTCTGCCGCTCCGCCATATCCTCCTTCACCATTTTCTCCACTCTTGCGATGGCTTCCAATGAGCCATTCTCCGGCATATTACCCGGCTGGGTGGCCTGCCGAGCCCTCCGGATACGGGCGAGGCCGCTCGGTGCTTCACCAACCTCGCTTGTCCCGACGGAGCCAGTTGCCGCCCCAAGCGGGCGCGTGGTTTAGCAACTCGCCGCTCCGGTTCAGCTTGATGAGGAGTGGCGAGTTGCTCAACGTAGGCACGGAGGCGAGCACGCCGGTACGGGCGCTGTCGCTGCCACATCGTACCACGTCACCAGTGTCTGCGGTGGCCGCGCCTCCCGTGTCTGTGGGCGTGCCTCCCGTGCCTACAGCAGCGCCATGCAGGCAGAGACAGAAGCCGGGTTCGTGGAGAGCGACAAGTCGGTGGCCAGCTTCTCCGTGTCCACCGCCATCATCGAGGAGAAGTAGAACACGGGAGGCCGCCACCACTTGGGACCCATGAAGGCCACCGCCGAGGCGACGACCGCGGATTCAGGTGGTTTCTTTGCTGCTTCGTCTCTTCCAAGGACCTTCATCGACCCCACAAGTGTCTGACGGACATGAGGAAGACAAAGGGATCCGCGAGCGACCATTTAGAACTAAAATAAGTCTAGATACATCCATTTCTAGGACAAGTATTTCCGGACAGAGGGAGTATTAATTATACAAGAGAGCCGGATTGTCACCTCTTGGTTCATGTAAATGTAATGAAATCCATCATGTTTATATGAAGATCCCGCTTTTTTATACGAAATCCTTCATGCTTATATGAAATCAGCCCGTGTTTGCATGAATTTCATCTGGTTGGTTAGAGTTGTAAAAATGTATGCCGCTGGCGTTTGATGTCGTCCTCCACTTAAGGAAGCGGGAGGAAATTTGCCAGCTGCCGTTGGAGATGCTCTTTATGATGGAAATAATAGAGTGACATCCAATCCATTTGAGTTAATTTCCTGTATGATTGTCCCTCTATAAAAAGTTAATTGCATGTACAGTGTACACGTGACTTGCATGGTGGCTACAGCTTCGTACAGAAAGTTAAAAAGAAACAAGTCCATACTTAATCTTGTATTCTAGGTACTCTGTGGGTTCCACTGTCAGTACAATAGTGAAAGAAGTATATATTAAATAAGTAGAGTAATATATAATATAAAAATATAAAGTTAAAAGACAGAATTCGAACTCATGTCATCGCGTTGCGAGCATCCGGCGCTAACCAGCCCAGCACATTTTTGTTGTAGACCATGCTGGAGATATATCTCCATGTCTACTCTTATATATACTCCATTCGTTCCTAAATATTTGTCTTTTTCAGATTTCAAATGGACTACCACATACGGATGTGTATGTAGACATATTTTAGAGTGTAGATTCACTCATTTTGCTCCGTATGTCTTTTCAGGAAGGGGTCAGATTTGTCCTTGATTTATTATGAGGTATCCAGATGGCACTGCACCGCCAAGAAAAGAGGGTAACATCAAAATTATGGACTAGTTTTTTGAGTATGTTGGTAAGGTCTGGTCATAGTCACTTGTTGAAATCTCTAAAAAGACAAATACCCCCTCCGTCCGGAAATACTTGTCATCAAAATGGATAAAAGGAAATGTATCTAGACGTATTTTAGTCTTAGATACATCTCTTTTTATCCATTTTGATGACAAGTATTTTCGGACGGAGGGAGTAGAAAACAGAGTTGGTGATGATGGTGTGCGTGCCATCTTGCAATATAGGCCGTCGGATTTATATCTAATGGATAGGAAAGGAACTATGGCAATTTTGCAAAAAATATACCCACACATCTCTCCACGTTCACAAATAAGGCCTTCCCTCGTTCAACCTTTTCTCTCACAAGATAAACTACTCATACAAATGCATCTTGATGTTCCGTGCAACACACGGGCAGCTAGCTAATTTCTTTTAAAATAGTTGCTACGATAATTGGGTTGAAGTGATATATTTTATGTCTGCCCTGAATGATTTCAGATTCACTAGTAGTAACAAAGAAAAGGTTGCCTTGTTAATTAACAGAAAACAGGGTGAAAACTATCACATGAGGCCGGTAAAAACAAGGCACACTGGGTTCAGCGTCATCGTCACTACAGCTGTGCGCGCGCGAGAAGTCTACATATCGAGGGGCTATCGAGCGAGGCACCGAGACACAATGTTTGAGAGAGAAACCAATTGACAGATTATGATCAGATCGAGTTGTCACCCTTCTGCTGTCATTGTTGGGGGGGAGAGAAAGACGTATCCAGAGTGTGCACGGTAGGCACAAAGGCACAACTAGCGAGTGTGCGTGTGTGTGTTTGCAAGAGGAGTAGATAGATTATTATCAAGATCGATGTGCCACCCTACTCCTTCGGTGCCGGGTAGTGTGTGTGTGTATGTTTGAGAGAGAAGCCAGTCGATAGATTAGTATCAAGATCGAGGTGTCACCCTACTCCTTCGGTGTTGGGAAGTGTGGGTGTGTGTGGGGGGGGGGGGCAGTGACACTCACATATCTCTACTCTTATAAAAAACAGAGTTGGTGATGATGGTGTTCCTGCCATCCTGCAATATAGGCCATCCGATTTATATCCGACGGACAAGAAGGAAACTATGGCAATTTTGCAAAAAGATACCCACACCCCTCTCTGCATTTGCAAATAAGGCATTCCCTCATTCATCCTTTTCTCCCACAAGATAAACTTCTCATACAAATGCATCTTGATGTTCCGTGCAACGCATGGGCATCTTGCTAGTAGGGAGAAGGAGTTTGTGTGACACATATCTAGCTATATTAAGGGATAGGTAGATAGCATATGTGTGAGAGACATTATTATACTTTGAGACATTAGTGGCTGTGGGTGGGCGGAATTAAAGGGGTGGGCGTGTTAGACATAGAGAGCGTGTGTGTTTCTGTGTGAGAGACTTGTAGGACGGGGTAGAAAGACGAATTTAACCCTGACGGAGGGAGAGAAATACTCGAAGTGCGCGTGTGTGATTCCGATGCCCACAGGGAAATGAGATATGTATGCGTGTGAGAGAGATTGTACAATTCATTCATGTATCACTATCTAGCGATCGTGGACGTGCATCACTTGAACATAAGTCAATATCTACTTCGTATCGTGGCCAAAGGTACAATATCAATTCAACGCTATAAAGATTGGACACTCACATATCACATTTTTTTCTATTTAAATAAACCTCTTCAGTTGTGCATGCCAAAGTTACAGTGATGTTTCTTCAAACAGCCAATGTAGCTATCATGTACATGCACCATTGTTGCTCTTGCATTCAAATTCATTAGTCTTGGATGATTTAAGTTTCTATTTTGAAGTAATATATGTAATATTCATATATGAATTCAACGGGTACGCAATTTATGAAATGGATGCTATGTAATCGTATGAGGTAACACTTTTAAGTAGTTGACTACAATATCCATTTCTTTTTGTGCGCCTCTACACTAACACGTCAATGCATTATGTTTAAAGTAAATAACCAATGACACTAAATTTTCTATTTACACGAGAAATACATAGGCTGAGAGTTTGATCCCTTTTTTATGAACGCGCCACTACACCCGTATGATTGGCCGCGCCCGTGTGAACGTCCAAGTTATCGGCGCATCATCCTGAGTTATTGTCTTTTTTTCTAGGGTGGACTTCACACCAGTTATTAACTGCTGACGCGTGCCCGTGTACACAGTCTAGCATGACCTTCCCACTAGCACGGTCCAAAATTAGTTGAAACTGGATACGAACGATCCCGCGGGCGGCAAAATCTCCCGCCTCCTTCTAAAATTTCTGCCACCTTAGTCTTTAGCATGCGAAATCCCCCTTTTGTCCTTGGTGCACGGAGACCAACAGTTACAATACCGCCCTCATCTACATGATAGGTCGGGGCTGCTTTGGTAAATTCCGGTTCCCCCACTACACGACACCCCCATTTCCTCTCCCCCTCCCGCAAAAATGACTAACTCCAGAACACTAGAGCATCTTACATCATGCCGTCCGTACTTCATCGCCCTTTCTCCCCTCCCCTCTCGAAATCCTAGACTGCTCATCCACCGGCGTACCATAGCCCATTCACTGCCAGCGGCGTCCACCTCGCCGGATCTGCTTCTGCGGCCGCATCTACCCCTCCCACCTCCCCTAGAAACAAGTAGACTGCTCATCCACCACTGTACCACAGCCCATTCAGTGTTGGCCTTGTCCATGGCGCCAGATCTGCTTCGCCGGTACTCTCGTCAACCGCCGCGCATCTGCAGCGGCTCATTCTTACTCCCCACTGGAGACACTTCGTCCACACCCCCCGGAGCCGCCCGACGGACGCCCCCTGTAACACCCTCAATGCGGCTATATCTCCCACATGTCGGAGCAAGACTTAAAGGCATAACCGCGTTGAAGGCAATGTCGCAAGAGAGGTAATATTCACACAACCCATGTAATACATAAGGGAAAGAGATACATAGTTGGCTTACAATCGCCACTTCACACAATACATGAATAAAGCATTACATCTTCCAGATACAATCAAGGTCCGACTACGGAACCAAAATAAAAGAAGACTACCCCTAATGCTACAGATCCCCGATCGCCCCAACTAGGCTCCAGTACTGATCAACTGGAAACGGAAACAATATAACAAACAAGATCTTCATCAAGCTCCTCCTTGAGCTCGGTTGCGTCACCTACATGATATCATCGACACCTGCAAGCTGGTTTTGGAAGTAATCTGTGAGTCACAGGGACTCAGCAATCTCACACCCGCGCGATCAAGACTATTTAAGCTTATAGGTAGGGGAAAGGTATGAGGTGGAGCTGCAGCAAGCACTAGCATATATGGTGGCTCACTTACGCAAATGAGAGCGAGAAGAGAAGGCAAAAGCACGGTCGGGAATCTATGATCAAGAAGTGATCCTAGAACAACCTACGTCAAGCATAACTCCAACATCGTGTTCACTTCCCGGACTCCGCCGAGAAGAGACCATCACGGCGACACACACGGTTGATGTATTTTAATTAAGATCAACTTCAGGTTTTCTACAACCGGACATTAACAAATTCCCATATGCCCATAACCGCGGGCACGGCTTTCAAAAGTTCAAAACCCTGCAGGGTGTCCCAACTTAGCCCATCACAAGCTCTCACGGTCAACGAAGGATATTCCTTCTCCCAAGACAATCCGATCAGACTCGGCATCCCGGTTACAAGACATCCTCGATAATGGTAATCAAGTCCAGCAAGACCACCCGATGCGCCGACATCCCGATAGGAGCTGCACATATCTCGTTCTCAGGGCACACCGGATAAGCAATCCGTACAACTAAAAACCAGCCCTCGAGTTTCCCCGAGGTGGCACTACAAGGGGCTCTAGTTTGGACCAACACT
>NC_041390.1:485440622-485483900 GCF_002162155.2 Triticum dicoccoides | reverse complement strand
GGGGGTTAAAATGAAGATGACCCTTGGGATGCGCGACTCCCAAGGGAAAAAGGCTAGGTGGCGAATGGTAAAACCAAGGTTGGGCCTTGCTAGAGGAGTTTTATTCAAAGCAAACTGTCAAGGGGTTCCCATTATAACCCAACCATGTAAGGAACACAAAATCCGGGAACATAACACCGATATGACGGAAACTAGGGCGGCAAGAGTGGAACAAAACACCAGGCATAAGGCCGAGCCTTCCACCCTTTACCAAGTATATAGATGCATTAATATATATAAGAGGTATTGTGATATCCCAACAAATATCCATGTCCCAACGAGGAACGAACTCCAATCTTCACCTGCAACTAACAACACTATAAGAGGGGCTAAGCAAAGCGGTAACATAGCCAGACAACGGTTTGCTAGGACAAGGTGGGTTAGAGGCTTGGCTTCACAATATGGGAGGCATGATAAGCAAGTGGTAGGTATCGCAGCATAGGCATAGCAAAAGAGCGAGCATCTAGCAAGCAAAGATAGAAGTGATTTCGAGGGTATGGTCATATTGCCTGAAATCCCGCAAGGAAGAAGAACGAGTCCATGAAGAAGATAAACGGACATAGCCAACGATCCTCATAAACACGACGTTATCGGAACCAACCCGAAGAAGCAACACCGGAAAGGAGCAAACAACATAGTAAACAACCATCACATAAACATGGCATGATGCACAAACAATTATGATTCATGTCCGGTTTAATGATACATGGCATGGCAAAGTGCACAAACAATCCTACAAATTAAGTGGAGCTCAACATGCAACTCCGTTGCATATTGACGAAACACCATGTTCAAGTTATTTAGTTCGATCTCGTTTATGTACCCAACAATATTAAATGTTGTTAGCATGGCAAGAGGTGAAGCATACTGAATCTATCTATCTAGGCAAGTTTAAATGAGGCCGGAACAACAAAACAACAAGTCCAGAAAATTCTCATGTGTATATTTTGGTTATGGTACTGTTCTACCCTAAACCAAATTTTATAGTTGTCAAACATGCAAGATGAGTGCACCATGTTAAACTAGGCATTTTTCTACCCCAAGTTCATATAAAGTTTATTAAAATCCGAGCTACGGTTATTTAGTTATGAATTAAAGCACTTTAACATGGCATAGGAGCAAATTTAATCAAACAACATTTTAAACTTTTCAAACATAGATGAAAGTTGGATATTATGAATCTAGACAAAATTCTAAGCCAGTTTCATATATAAAGCATTTTTGACCGATGCACGGTTATGAAGTTATTAGATGCATGATTCTAGGGACTAAACTGCAAAACAGTTATTTCAGGAAAAAGCTAAATTCGTAGCAGCAGGAAAAAAATACACAACGGGCCGAATCTGGCTAGGCCAAGTGTACAAGAGAGGGCTGGAGGGGCTGCTCACTTTGGGCCTGGCCCAGTCGGTGGGAGGAGGGAGGCCTGGCGCTGGCTTGCGGCTGGGCTGCATCGGTCAAAATGGAGGGAGTCAACGCGGGCACCGCTAGCTCGTCTTCAGCGCAGAGAAGCAGGGGCGTGGCGGCTGCAGAGGTTCGTCTCTGTATCGAAGCACAGTGAGCGGAGGCCGGCAACGGAGGACTCCGGTGGGGTGGCGCGGCTGTAGAAGCCTGGGACGGCGGTGGCTTGGACCCGGCAGGAGAGAGATCCAGATCGGGGTCCTGGACGGCGGCTCGCGGGAGACCATGGACGGGACGGCTCTAGCAGGAGCTTGGCCGCGGCGAGACTTGCAGCAGCAGGATGAAACGGAGGAGGAACTTGGCGCGGCTGGAGACGTACATGGCGAGGCAGGGTGAGCGACGAAGCTGGGGCATGGCGCTCGGTGCTCACGATCCATTCGGGATCGAGCCGAGGAGGAAGAGGAGGCACGCCTCGGGCGTTCTTGAGCAAGCAGGCGGCGACGAGGTAAGGCGGTAGGAGATGGGGAGCTCTGGACGGCAGCGCGCTGGAGGCAGACGAGGGAGCCAAGGCGCTGGCGAGGTTCGATGAAGGCAGCGGAGGCAAGATGCAGGAGCTCCTCGTCTCCATGTAGGTGCTCTAGCACGAGCAGATCGAGCACTCCTCGCTCGGGGATGTACTGCTCGAGGAGGAGAACTGCTGATGCGGCTCGGGGCAGGGGAGGAGCTTGGGCGCGTTGGGGGGAGGTCCTGATGGAGGTGGTCGACGATGACGTTTGGGTGCCCGGCGAGCTGCGGCTCGTCACCGGCAGCGACAGGAACAGAGAGAGGTGATGCTCGGGCAGAGGAGGCCTTGGGCACAGGCGCGCTGTACTGCAGGCGCAAGGAAGCTTCAGAACGGGAGCTCCTCTCCCGATCAGATTTGGAGGAGGAGGCACCGGCAAGGTGGATCGAGTGGGGTGCTGGCTCTGGTTGGCTGGGTTTGCAATTCGATGAGGGAATTTTCGATCGGGGATGAACCCGAGGAGGATTTGGAATGTGGCGGCGGCGATGGGACAGACTGTCTAAAATCTAGGGTTTTGGCTAGATTAGGTGAGGTTGGGCTATAAATATAAGGGAAAGATGGAGTTTGGATCATCCGATCGAAATCGGACGGTTCAGAAAGAATAGGCTAGGGAGTCCAAATAAGAAAACGGTGACATTTTGTAGATGTTTGGGGATGTTCCGGACCCAACGGTGATGACTATTCGGGTCGGGTTCGGGACAACTTCCAGGCGCGCGCGAGGGGGCCGCGGGCTGACGAGAGAGGTTAGGTTGGGCCTGGCGGTAGGTAGTGGACTGTGCGGAAGGCCTCAGGCTGAGAAAAGAGAAGAGAGAAGGCCCGGCGACTATTTCCGGAGACCGAAAATGTCCGACGTTAGACCGACTATAATGCCGCTATAGTTATCCGTTGGGGCGTCAAACGGACTCTGAATGCGACGAAACTTGGCAGGCGGCCTACTGACAACATACCCAGACCGCACGCCAACTCTCATCCCATTCCGAGAACCTTTTCCGGCCACTTATAAAATAATAATTCGGACGTGCCGCGGACGCGAGCGAGTGAGGTTGGGCTCAGAACGGACAACGGACGGAACTGGGGAAACCCGGACGGATGCAGGTTTTGAAAACATGATGATGCAATGCACATGAAGACATGATGAAATGCAACACGCAAGCAAAGATAAGGCAACAACAGCGAATAACTGGAGGACAACTGGTGCATCGGTCTCGGGGCGTTACAACACTCCACCACTACGAGAGGATCTCGTCCTGAGATCTAGAATGGCACCGGAGGGAAAACAGAAGAGAAAGAGAAGATGTAAAACTAAGTTGCTTCTTTGACAAACGAGTGAAACCAAAGAACCTTGATAAGTTGAACAAATTGAAAGAAAGAATGCAACGAAGAAGAACAAAGTTGAAAACACTCCGGTAGGGAAGAGTAACAAGGCAGAACAAATTCGGGCAGCACTCCGAATGAAAAGAAGGAGGATTGAATAAGAACTTGACAAGATGAGAGTATGCTTGATGAAATCAACAACACAGTGTCTTCGGAACTATTGAAAGAATGGCACAAGGGGTAAGAAAGATTTCAGACAGCACTTCGATTGAGAAAAGGAGGCAAAATTTGATAATATGAGGGATCTCGAATGAAAATACGACACTCCGATTGAATGGGTAAAGCAGGAAAAGACACGATCCTGACAAAACAAAAAGATGGGTTGAAGAGAGCAACAACAAAAAACCTCCGGAAGAGAGAATAGAATATGGATCATTGCAATAAAAGAATGGAGAAGAAAATGCCAACTTCTGGCACAACAGAGTTTGAAAAGGCATCCTTAGGAGAAGGGTCGAACGGATTTGTTGGAAAACCAACAACGAAAGGATAAGGTTGATACGGGCTTAAGGAATACATCTCAAAATTATGAGGTGACAACCTGCCACTCACGGAAAAAGATTGGATTGGTATCAACAAGAAGGCGAGAAACTATTTCACCGGGAGGATAAAAGAAGAACTTGGGTCATTTATAACCACCATAAATAGCAAAATCCTTAGGGAAAGCTTTAGGTGAAATATGACACAAGCCAACTCCAATGAAGAGATTAATGGATTTAAAATATCTCATTCTTGATAACTTGTGAATCATGAAACACGAAGGGAAATTATCAAGAATGACATAACACCACCTCAAAAGATGAGATATGAAAGAATTGCACTTCGAAATGCAAGACGAAGAACACTTGAAGTATAGCTTGGCGGATCATAGCTCCGAGAGAAAAATCTGAGGACAAATGAAGAATGAAAAGGAATCCTTGACGAACAACCATGTAGAGCCTCCATGAAGAACTCCGATAATAAAAGACGATCGCAAGGAAAAGAAGCATGAAAAGAGTATGATGAAACCTTGCAATGATTAGATGAAGCTTTGCGACGAGATAAAGTAGAAGCTTGGAACTCCGGAATAAAAGATAAACAAAAGGAAACAAGAATTTTCATGAACCTCCGGGATAAGGAATAATCACTTGGAGGAAACACAGATGAGAATTATGTTTTGCGTATCCTTCACCAATTTAGATTGATGACAAGCAACGTATTTGGCATAGTACTTATTCTCGTGGAAAAGATAAAGAAATATATCGATAACTTGATAAGGTCTTCAACGAAACACCGGTAGCATTGAAATAATGAATGAATTGATATGATAAACAAGGAAGAGAAATCTTGAACGAACCACCGTAAGAATTGAAAAATGAACGAAGAAAGGATAATGAAACACAGGGAAGAATTAGAGAACACAAGAAGATACTTGCTAGGATTTAGCTACAAGAGAACGAAGAGATCCCGAGCTGATTAGAGATTACTTGAACGATGCACCAGTAAGATTGGAGAATGATAACTGAAAGTTGAGAATGAATAAACTTGAATTGTTGGACTCCGGATAATCAAACTGAAAAGACTCTTGAATTGCTCCAGATGGGTGAAAAGAATTCTCACAATCAAAAAACAATTATGAGAGGATGGCAACAAGCTAGAATGACGAATCTTTGAGAGAACGGATAAGATTTGGAGGAAAATTCTTCTTCGGTCTTCAAATGTTGAGAATGACAACGAGAAAAGAACACCATGAGTTGTTGAGACACTCCGGTATGAAAATTGGAAAGGTTGAGCCAACAATGAAAAAAATTTGAAAGATCATGGAGAAATACATATGCCTGATGACAAATCATTCTTATGTCAAACTTAAAAAGATTTGAGAAAAGCTCCGGTAAAATTAGAAGAGTCAGGTAAGATCCTGGGAAAAGACCTGTGGGTTAGGGCCCACTCAAACGAAACAGCGTTGAAAAGGTCGCTTGGAAGATAGATTACACTGGTTGAATTAAAAGACTTGAATGAGAGAACATCCTTGAAAGATCTTGAACGAATGCAGAGTGGAAACACGAATCTTCGAGATATCTTGAGCACTCCGGAACAATTGAATAGCGAGAAATAACTGAATATGAGGTGCACCGGCAAGAGAAGTTATTTGAAATGAGGAAAAAGATATGATCAATAACGCTTGAATTGAAACCACCGGAGAAGAAAAAGAATGAATGATGATGAACTTGAGGTTCCGTTAGGATCTTCATGAGAATCACCGGATAAGGACATTGACGGAAAAGAAGGAGAGGCTTCACATCCATAAGATGGATACTTGATTAAGATATAAGAGTCCTTGAAGAACAAGGGTGGGAGGGCGGGAAAACAAAGACAACTTGGAGACGGATGAAACAAACACCGTTGAGAAGACTTGGACTTGATCTTGCGAATGTTGAAATGAACGGATCCACTTGAAGAGAAACACGCCGGTTGAAAAGGATTGACAAGACAATCTCGATTATCATGAAGGATTAGTATTCACAAAGAAATATGAGAACACTACTTAGAAAAGGCATGGAATCAACATTTGACTTCGAAGCAACTCGAATACCACAACTGAAAACAAAACAAAGGATTGGCCTGCAAAATAAGCCGGAACAAACATATGATAGAGATTTCGTCCAAAGTTTTCATGGTGGGGCCTACACGGGCTCGATCGTACATCACCATCATGTACAAGGCAGTGCACATGACATACGAAGCGTCCCCGAGTCGGCATAGCCAAGGACTATTTAAGACACACCGAGACTACTGTAAAACCAACTGTGGATAGGTGGACCACTAGACATCGAACCCCAATTTCATATCATACATCTGTCGGAAAGATATCCTAAGAGCTACTTGAATTCCCACTTATAAACTCCTGAAATTT
This sequence comes from Triticum dicoccoides, assembly GCF_002162155.2. Classification (NCBI taxonomy): domain Eukaryota; kingdom Viridiplantae; phylum Streptophyta; class Magnoliopsida; order Poales; family Poaceae; genus Triticum; species Triticum dicoccoides. Next base: position 485,477,637 of record NC_041390.1, on the reverse strand, counting down.
TCCGGTTATGCAATCAGGTGTTGGGGATACAGGGGAAGCATAATATCTCACCCAAAACTAGCAAATCCTACATCCAGTTGTATCCATCCTTCAACACATAACCAAGAAACCTTCGGAAATCGTTTACCTCAACCTTCAAAAAGCATCCATTACACGAGTTATGGCAATACTCCCGAACTCCCGCCCCAGTACTGGGTGGCGTCGAGGTTATCTCACCAACAACTGCATAAAAGAGATTTTCGATGTCGGCGAACTCAGGTATTCCAGAACTGCAACGATAAAATTGTGACGACAACAACTCGGAGCTCAACTCCCCGGGACACTGCCACAACCCCTAAATGTCAGGAGGCACCAAGAACAATGTTCTCTTCACAAAACCATCGGAACGATTCCAAGATACCCGCGTGATCCTAAATTTTTTTTATTGAAATTTGAGAAGAGAAGAGTCAAAACTCTATGTCAGGATGCCTCACCAGAGCGACAAAGGGACTGAGGAATAAAAAGAAGTCCTACTCTCCAATATATATAATACTAAATGACTCAAAACATTTTATCTAGACTCAACAACGCCAGCGATTCGATCAAGCAGGGGGCTCATAAGTCGGGGAAGGCTCTGGTTACCAACTTGTAACACCCTCGATGCGGCTATATCTCCCACGTGTCGGAGCAAGACTTAGAGGCATAACCGCATTGAAGGCAATGTCGCAAGAGAGGTAATATTCACACAACCCATGTAATACATAAGGGAAAGAGATACATAGTTGTCTTACAATCGCCACTTCACACAATACATGAATAAAGCATTACATCATCCAGATACAATCAAGGTCCGACTACGGAACCAAAATAAAAGAAGACTACCCCTAATGCTACAGATCCCCGATCGCCCCAACTAGGCTCCAGTACTGATCAACTGGAAACGGAAACAATATAACAAACAAGATCTTCATCAAGATCCTCCTTGAGCTCGGTTGCGTCACCTACATGATATCATCGACACCTGCAAGCTGGTTTTGGAAGTAATCTGTGAGTCACGGGGACTCAGCAATCTCACACCCTCGCGATCAAGACTATTTAAGCTTATAGGTAGGGGAAAGGTATGAGGTGGAGCTGCAGCAAGCACTAGCATATATGGTGGCTCACTTACGCAAATGAGAGCGAGAAGAGAAGGCAAAAGCACGGTCGGGAATCTATGATCAAGAAGTGATCCTAGAACAACCTACGTCAAGCATAACTCCAACACCGTGTTCACTTCACGGACTCCGCCGAGAAGAGACCATCACGACGACACACGTGGTTGATGTATTTTAATTAAGATCAAGTTCAGGTTTTCTATAACCGGACATTAACAAATTCACATCTGCCCATAACCGCGGGCACGGCTTTCGAAAGTTGAAAACCCTGCAGGGGTGTCCCAACTTAGCCCATCACAAGCTCTTATAGTCAACGAAGGATATTCCTTCTCCCAAGACAATCCGATCAGACTCGGCATCCCAGTTACAAGACATCCTCGACAATGGTAAACAAGTCCAGCAAGACCGCCCGATGCGCCAACATCCCGATAGGAGATGCACATATCTCGTTCTTAGGGCACACCGGATAAGCAATCCATACAACTAAAAACCAGCCCTCGAGTTTCCCCGAGGTGGTGCTGCAAGGGGCTCTAGTTTGGACCAACACTTAGACAAGCACTGGCCCGGGGGGGGGGGGGTTAAAATAAAGATGACCCTCAAGATGCACGACTCACAAGGGAAAAAGGCTAGGTGGCGAATGGTAAAACCAAGGTTGGGCCTTGCTGGAGGAGTTTTATTCAAAGCGAACTGTCAAGGGGTTCCCATTATAACCCAACCGTGTAAGGAACGCAAAATCCAGGAACATAACACCGATATGACGGAAACTAGGGCGGCAAGAGTGGAACAAAACACCAGGCATAAGGCCGAGCCTTCCACCCTTTACCAAGTATATAGATGCATTAATATATATAAGAGGTATTGTGATATCCCAACAAATATCCATGTTCCAACAAGGAACAAACTCCAATCTTCACCTGCAACTAACAACGCTATAAGAGGGGCTAAGCAAAGCGGTAACATAGCCAGACAACGGTTTGCTAGGACAAGGTGGGTTAGAGGCTTGGCTTCACAATATGGGAGGCATGATAAGCAAGTGGTAGGTATCGCAGCATAGGCATAGCAAAAGAGCGAGCATCTAGCAAGCAAAGATAGAAGTGATTTCGAGGGTATGGTCATCTTGCCTGAAATCCCGCAAGGAAGAAGAACGAGTCCATGAAGAAGATAAACGGACATAGCCAACGGATCCTCATAAACACGACGTTATCGGAACCAACCCAAAGAAGCAACACCGGAAAGGAGCAAACAACATAGTAAACAACCATCACATAAACATGGCATGATGCACAAACAATTATGATGCATGTCTGGTTTAATGATACATGGCATGGCAAAGTGCACAAACAATCCTACAAATTAAGTGGAGCTCAACATGCAACTCCGTTGCATATTGACGAAACACCACGTTCAAGTTATTTAGGTCGATCTCGTTTATGTACCCAACAATATTAAATGTTGTTAGCATGGCAAGAGGTGAAGCATAGTGAATCTATCTATCTAGGCAAGTTTAAATGAGGCCGGAACAACAAAACAACAAGTCCGGAAAATCCTCATGTGCATATTTTGGTTATGGTACTGTTCTGCCCTAAACCAAATTTTATAGTTGTTAAACATGCAATATGAGTGCACCATGTTAAACTAGGCATTTTTATACCCCAAATTCATATAAAGTTTATTAAAATCCGAGCTACGGTTATTTAGTTATGAAGTAAAACATTTTAACATGGCATAGGAGCAAATTTAATCAAACAACATTTTAAACTTTTCAAACATAGATGAAAGTTGGATATTATGAATATAGACAAAATTCTAAGCAAGTTTCATATATAAAGCATTTTTGACCGATGCACGGTTATGAAGTTATTAGATGCATGATTCTAGGGACTAAACTGCAAAACCGTTATTTCAGGAAAAAGCTGAATTCGTAGCAGCAGGAAAAAAATACACAACGGGCCGAATCTGGCTAGGCCAAGTGTACAGGGGAGGGCTGGAGGGGCTGCTCACTTTGGGCCTGGCCCAGTCGGTGGGAGGAGGGAGGCCTGGCGCTGGCTTGCGGCTGGGCTGGATCGGTCAAAACGGAGGGAGTCAACGCGGGCACCGCTAGCTCGTCTTCAGCGCAGAGAAGCAGGGGCGCGGCGGCTGCAGAGGTTCGTCTCTGTATCGAAGCAGAGTGAGCGGAGGCCGGCGACGGAGGACTCCGGTGGGGTGGTGCGGCTGTAGAAGCCTGGGATGGCGACGGCTTGGACCCGACAGGAGAGAGATCCAGATCGGGGTCCTGGACGGTGGCTCGCGGGAGGCCACGGACGGGACGGCTCTAACAGGAGCTTCGCCGCGGCGAGACTTGCAGCAGCAGGACGAAACGGAGGAGGAACTTGGCGCGGCTGGAGACGTACATGGCGAGGCAGGGCGCGTGACGAAGCTGGGGCATGGCGCTCGGTGCTCACGATCCATTCGGGATCGAGCCGAGGAGGGAGAGGAGGCACTCCTCGGGCGTTCTTGAGCAAGCGGGCGGCGACGAGGTAAGGCGGAAGGAGATGGGGAGCTCTGGACGGCAGCGCGCTGGAGGCAGAAGAGGGAGCCAGGGCGCTGGCAAGGTTCGATGAAGGCGGAGGAGGCAAGATGCAGGAGCTCCTCGTCTCCACGGAGGTGCTCTAGCACGAGCAGATCGAGCGTCCCTTGCTCGGGGATGCACTGCTCGAGGAGGAGAACTGCAGATGCGGCTCGGGGCAGGGGAGGAGCTTGGGTGCGTTGGGGGAGGTCCTGCTGGAGGTGGTCGACGACGACGTTTGGGTGCCCGGCGAGCTGCGGCTCGTCGCCGGTAGCGACGGGAACAGAGAGAGGTGATGCTCGGGCAGAGGAGGCCTTGGGCATGGGCGCGTTGTACTGCAGGCGCAAGGAAGCCTCAGAACGGGAGCTCCTCTCCCGATCAGATTTGGAGGAGGAGGCACCGGCGAGGTGGATCGAGTGGGGTGCTGGCTCTGGTTGGCTGGGTTTGCAATTCGTTGAGGGAATTTTGGATCAGGGATGAACCCGAGGAGGATTTGGAATGTGGCGGCGGCGATGGGACAGACTACCTAAAATCTAGGGTTTTGGCTAGATTAGGTGAGGTTGGGCTATAAATATAAGGGAAAGAGGGAGTTTGGATCATCCGATCAAAATCGGACGGTTCAGAAAGAATAGGCTAGGGAGTCCAAATAAGAAAATGGTGACGTTTTGTAGATGTTTGGGGATGTTCCGGACCCAACGGTGATGACTATCCGGGTCGGGTTCGGGACAACTTCCGGGCGCGCGCGAGGGGGGCCGCGGGCTGACGAGAGAGGTTAGGTTGGGCCTGGCGGTAGGTAGTGGACTGTGTGGACGGCCTCAGGCTGAGAAAAGAGAAGAGAGAAGGCCCGGCGACTGTTTCCAGAGACTGAAAACGTCCGACGTTAGACCGGCTATAATGCCGCTATAGTTATCCGTTGGGGCGTCAAACGGACTCTGAATGCGACGAAACTTGGCAGGCGGCCTACTGACAACATACCCAGACCGTACGCCAACTCTCATCCCATTCCGAGAACCTTTTCCGGCCACTTATTAAATAATAATTCGGACGTGTCGCAGACGCGAGGGAGTGAGGTTGGGCTCAGAACGGACAACGGACGGAACTGGGGAAACCCGGACGGATGCAGGTTTTGAAAACATGATGATGCAATGCAGATGAAGACATGATGAAATGCAAGATGCAAGCAAAGATAAGCCAACAACAGCGAATAATTGGAGGACACCTGGTGCATCGGTCTCGGGGCGTTACAACACTCCACCAGTACGAGAGGATCTCGTCCCGAGATCTAGAATGGCACCGGAGGGAAAACGGAAGAGAAACAGAAGAGGTAAAACTAAGTTGCTTCTTTGACAAACGAGTGAAACCAAAGAACCTTGATAAGTTGAACAAATTGAAAGAAAGAATGCAACGAAGAAGAACAAAGTTGAAAACACTCCGGTAGGGAAGAGTAACAAGGAAGAACAAATTCGGGCAGCACTCCGAATGAAAAGAAGGAGGATTGAATAAGAACTTGACAAGATGAGAGTATGCTTGATGAAATCAACAACACAGTGTCTTCGGAACTATTGAAAGAATGGCACAAGGGGTAAGAAAGATTTCAGACATCACTCCGATTGAGAAAAGGAGGCAAAATTTGATAATATGAGGGAGCTCGAATGAAAACACGACACTCCGGTTGAATGGGTAGAGCAGGAAAAGACACGATCCTGACAAAACAAGAAGATGGGTTGAAGAGAGCAACAACACAAAGCCTCCGGAAGAGAGAATAGAAGATGGATCATTGCAATAAAAGAATGGAGAAGAAAATGCCAACTTCTGGCACAACAGAGTTTGAAAAGGCATCCTTAGGAGAAGGGTCGAACGGATTTGTTGGAAAACCAACAACGAAAGGATAAGGTTGATACGGGCTTAAGGAATACATCTCAAAATTATGAGGTGACAACCTGCCACCCACGGAAAAAGATTGGATTGATATCAACAAGAAGGCGAGAAACTATTTCACCGGGAGGATAAAAGAAGAACTTGGGTCGTTTATAACCACCATAAATAGCAAAATCCTTAGGGAAAGCTTTAGGTGAAATATGACACAAGCCAACTCCAATGAAGAGATTAATGGATTTAAAATATCTCATTCTTGATAACTTGTGAATCATGAAACACGAAGGGAAATTATCAAGAATGACATAACACCACCTCAAAAGATGACATATAAAAGAATTGCACTTCGAAATGCAAGATGAAGAACACTTGAAGTATACCTTGGCGGATCATAGCTTCAAGAGAAAAATCTAAGGACAAATGAAGAATGAAAAGGAATCCTTGACGAACAACCATGTAGAGCCTCCATGAAGAACTCCGGTAATAAAAGAAGATCGCAAGGAAAAGAAGCATGAAAAGAGTACGATGAAACCTTGCAATGATTAGATGAAGCTTTGCGATGAGATAAAGTAGAAGCTTCGAACTCCGGAATAAAAGATAAACAAAAGGAAACAAGAATTTTCATGAACCTCCGGGATAAGGAATAATCACTTGGAAGAAACATGGATGAGAATTATGTTTTGCGTATCCTTCACCAATTTAGATTGATGACAAGCAACGGATTTGGCATAGTACTTATTCTCGTGGAAAAGATAAAGAAATATATCGATAACTTGATAAGGTCTTCAAAGAAACACCGGTAGGATTGAAACAATGAATGAATTGATATGATAAACAAGGAAGAGAAATCTTGAACGAACCACCGTAAGAATTAAAAAATGAACGAAGAAAGGATAACTAAACACCGGGAAGAATTAGAGAACAAAAGAAGATACTTGCTAGGATTTAGCTACAAGAGAACGAAGAGATCTCGAGCTGATTAGAGATTACTTGAACGATGCACCGGTAAGATTGGAGAATGATAACTGAAAGTTGAGAATGAATAAACTTGAATTGTTGGACTCCGGATAATCAAACTGAAAAGACTCTTGAATTGCTCCAGATAGGTGAAAAGAATTCTCACAATCAAAAAACAATTATGAGAGGATGGAAACAAGCTAGAATGACGAATCTTTGAGAGAACGGATAAGATTTGGAGGAAAATTCTTCTTCGGTCTTCAAATGTTGAGAATGGCGACGAGAAAAAAACACCATGAGTTGTTGAGACACTCCGGTATGAAAATTGGAAAGGTTGAGACAATGATGAAAAGAATTTGAAAGATCATGGAGAAATACATATGCCTGATGACAAATCATTCTTATGTCAAACTTAAAAAGATTTGAGAAAAGATCCGGTAAAATTAGAAGAGTCAGGTAAGATCCTGGGAAAAGACCTGTGGGTTAGGGCCCACTCAAACGAAACACCATTGAAAAGGTCGCTTGGAATATAGATTACACCGGTTGAATTAAAAGACTTGAATGAGAGAACATCCTCGAAAGATCTTGAACGAATGCAGAGTGGAAGCACGGATCTTCGAGATATCTTGAGCACTCCGGAACAATTGAATAGCGAGAAATGACTGAATATGAGATGCACCGGCAAGAGAAGGTATTTGAAACAAGGAAAAAGATATGATCAATAATGCTTGAATTGAAACCACCGGAGAAGAAAAAGAATGAATAATGATGAACTTGAGGTTCCATTAGGATCTTCATGAGAATCACCGGATAAGGACATCGACGGAAAAGAATGGAGAGGCTTGACATCCATAAGATGGATACTTGATTAAGATATAAGAGTCCTTGAAGAACAAGGGTGGGAGGGCGGGAAAACAAAGACAACTTGGAGACGGATGAAACAAACACCATTGAGAAGACTTGGAGTTGATCTTGCGAATGTTGAAATGAACGGATCCACTTGAAGAGAAACACGCCGGTTGAAAAGGATTGACAAGACAGTCTCGATTATCATGAAGGATTAGTATTCACAAAGAAATATGAGAACACCACATAGAAAAGGTATGGAATCAACATTTGACTTCAAAGCAACTCGAATACCACAACTGAAAACAAAACAAAGGATTGGCTTGCAAAATAAGCCGAAACAAACATATGATAGAGATTTCGTCCGAAGTTTTCTTGGTGGGGCCTACACGGGCTCGATCGTACAGCACCATCATGTACAAGGCAGTGCACATGACATACGAAGCGTCCCCGAGTCGGCATAGCCAAGGACTCTTTAAGACACAATGAGACTACTGTAAAACCAACCATGGATAGGCGTTCCACTAGACGTCGAACCCCAATTTCATATCATACATCTGACGAAAAGATATCCTAAGAGCTACTTGAATTCCCACTTATAAACTCCTGAAATTTTCCAGTTATGCAATCAGGTGTTGGGGATACAGGGGAAGCATAATATCTCACCCAAAACTAGCAAATCCTACATCCAGCTGTATCCATCCTTCAACACATAACCAAGAAACCTTCGGAAATTGTTTACCTCAACCTTCAAAAAGCATTCATTATACGAGTTATGGCAATACTCCCGAACTCCCGCCCAAGTACTGGGTGGCGTCGAGGTTGTCTCACCAACAACTGCATAAAAGAGATTTTCGATGTCGGCGAACTCAGGTATTCCAGAACTGCAACGATAAAATTGTGACGACAACACCTCAGAGCTCAACTCCCCGGGACACTGCCACAACTCCTAAATGTCAGGAGGCACCAAGAACAATGTTCTCTTCACAAAACCATCGGAACGATTCCAAGATACCCGCGTGATCCTAATTTTTTTAGTGAAATTTGAGAAGAGAAGAGTCAAAACTCTACATCAGGATGCCTCACAAGAGCGACGAAGGGACTGAGGAATAAAAAGAAGTCCTACTCTCCGATATATATAATCCTAAATGACTCAAAACATTTTTTCTAGACTCAACAACGCCAGCGATTCGATCAAGCAGGGGGCTCCTAAGTCGGGGAAGGTTCTGATTACCAACTTGTAACACCCTCGATGCGACTATATCTCCCACGTGTCAGAGCATGACTTAGAGGCGTAACCGCATTGAGGCAATGTCGCAAGAGAGGTAATCTTCGCACAACCCATGTAATACATAAGGGAAAGAGATACATAATTGGCTTACAATCGCCACTTCACACAATACATGAATAAAGCATTACATCTTCCAGATACAATCAAGGTCCGACTACGGAACCAAAATAAAACAAGACTACCACTAATGCTACAGATCCCCGATCGCCCCAACTGGGCTCCACTACTGATCAACTGGAAACGGAAACAACATAACAAACATGATCTTCATCAAGCTCCTCCTTGAGCTCGGATGCGTCACCTACATGATATCATTGACACATGCAAGCTGGTTTTGGAAGTAATCTGTGAGTCACGGGGACTCAACAATCTCACACCCTCGCGATCAAGACTATTTAAGCTTATAGGTAGGGGAAAGGTATGAGGTGGAGCTGTAGCAAGCACTAGCATATATGGTGGCTCACTTACGCAAATGAGAGCGAGAAGAGAAGGCAAAAGCACGGTCGGGAATCTATGATCAAGAAGTGATCCTAGAACAACCTACGTCAAGCATAACTCCAACACCGTGTTCACTTCATGGACTCCGCCGAGAAGAGACCATCATGGCGACACACGTGGTTCATGTATTTTAATTAAGATCAACTTCAGGTTTTCTATAACCGGACATTAACAAATTCCCATCTGCCCATAACCGCGGACACGGCTTTTGAAAGTTCAAAACCCTGCAGGGGTGTCCCAACTTAACCCATCACAAGCTCTCACAGTCAACGAAGGATATTCCTTCTCCCAAGACAATCCGATCAGACTCGCCATCCCAGTTACAAGACATCCTCGACAATGGTAAACAAGTCCATCAAGACCGCCCGATGCGCTGACATCCCGATAGGAGCTACACATATCTCGTTCTCAGGGCACACCGGATAAGCAATCCGTACAACTAAAAACCAGCCCTCGAGTTTCCCCGAGGTGGCGCTGCAAGGGGCTCTAGTTTGGACCAACACAAAGATGACCCTCGGGATGTGCGACTCCCTAGGGAAAAGGCTAGGTGGTGAATGGTAAAACCAAGGTTGGGCCTTGCTGGAGGATTTTTATTCAAAGCGAACTGTCAAGGGGTTCCCATTATAACCCAACCGTGTAAGGAACACAAAATCCGGGAACATAACACCGATATGACGGAAACTAGGGCGGTGATGTCTACTACACAACCTTCTTCTTGTAGACGTTGTTGGGCCTCCAAGTGCAGAGGTTTGTAGGACAGTAGCAAATTTCCCTCAAGTGGATAACCTAAGGTTTATCAATCCGTAGGAGGCGTAGGATGAAGATGGTCTCTCTCAAGCAACCCTGCAACCAAATAACAAAGAGTCTCTTGTGTCCCCAACACACCCAATACAATGGTAAATTGTATAGGTGCACTAGTTCGGCGAAGAGATGGTGATACAAGTGGTATATGGATAGTCGATAATGGTATTTGTAATCTGAAAATATAAAAACAGCAAGGTAACGAATGATAAAAGTGAGCGTAAACGGTATTGCAATGATAGGAAATAAGGCCTAGGGTTCATACTTTCACTAGTGCAAGTTCTCTCAACAATAATAACATAGATAGATCATATAACGAGCCCTCAACATGCAACAAAGAGTCACTCCGAAGCCACTAATAGCGGAGAACAAACGTAGAGATTATGGTAGGGTACGAAACCACCTCAAAGTTATTCTTTCAAATAAATCCGTTGGGCTATTCCTATAAGTGTCACAAACAACCCTGGAGTTTTTACTAGAATAACACCTTAAGATACAAATCAACCAAAACCCTAATGTCACCTAGATACTCCATTGTCACCTCAAGTATCTGTGAGCATGATTATGTGATATGCATCACACAATCTCAGATTTATCCAACCAACATAAAAGTACTTCAAATAGTGCCCCAAAGTTTCTACCGGAGAATCAAGAACGTGTGCCAACCCCTATGCATAGGTTCATGGGCGGAACCTGCAAGTTGGTCACCAAAACATACATCAAGTGGCATGTGGTATCCCATTGTCACCACAGATATCCACGGCAAGACATACATCAAGTGTTCTCAAGTCTTTAAAGACTCAATCCGATAAGATTACTTCAAAGGGGAAACTCGATTCATTACAAGAGAGAAGAGGGGGGAAGAAACATCATAGGATCCAAATATAATAGCAAAGCTCGCGATACATCAAGATCGTATCATCTCAAGAACACGAGAGAGAGAGAGATCAAACACATAGCTACTGGTACATACCCTCAGCCCCGAGGGAGAACTACTCCCTCCTCGTCATGGAGAGCACCGAGATGAGGAAGATGGCCACCGGAGAAGGATTGCCCCCTCCGGCAGGGTGACGGAATGGGTCTAGATTGAGTTTCGGTGGCTACGGAGGCTTCTGGCGGCGGAACTCCCGATCTATGTTGCTCCCGGATGTTTTTATGGTATATGGAGATATATAGGCGGAAGAAGTACGTCAGGGGGGCCACGAGGGGCTCACGAGGGTGGAGGGCGCGCCCAGGGGAGGTGGGCGCCCCCCCTGCCTCGTGACCTCCTCGTAGGTTCCCTGACGTGTACTCCAAGTCTTCTGGGCTTCTTTCCTTCCAAAAATGAGTTCCGTGAAGTTTAGGGTCAATCGGACTCCGTTTGATTTTCCTTTTCTTCGAAACCCTAAAACAGGGTAACAACAAAAACTAGCACTGGGCTCTGGGTTAATAGGTTGGTCCCAAAAATGATATAAAAGTGTATAATAAAGCCCATAAACATTCAAAATAGTAGATAATATAGCATGGAGCAATCAAAAATTATAGATACGTTGGAGACGTATCAGCATCCCCAAGCTTAATTCCTGCTCGTCCTCGAGTAGGTAAATGATAAAAAAAAAATTTGATGTGGAATGCTAGTTGGCATAATTTCAATGTGATTCTTCTTAATTGTGGTATGAATATTCAGATCCATAAGATTCAAGACAAAAGTTCATATTGACATAAAAATGATAATACTTCAATCATACTAACTAAGCAAGTATGTCTTCTCAAAATAACATGGACAAAGAAAGTTCATCCCTACAAAATCATATAGTTTAGTCATGTTTCATTTTCGTCACACAATAATGCTCTCATCATGCACAACCCCGATGACAAGCCAAGCAATTGTTTCATACTTTAGTAATCTCAAACCTATAAACTTTCACACAATACATGAGCGCGAGCCATGGATATAGCACTATGGGTGGAATAGAATATAATGAGGGGGTTATGTGGAGAAGACAAAAAGGAGAAAGTCTCACATCAACGAGGCTAATCAATGGGCTATGGAGATGCCCACCGATTGATGTTAATGCAGGGAGTAGGGATTGCCATGCAACGGATGCACTAGAGCTATAAATGTATAAAAGCTCAACAAAAGAAACTAAGTGGGTGTGCATCCAACTTGCTTGCTCACGAAGACCTAGGGCACTTGAGGAGGCCCATTGTTGGAATATACAAGCCAAGTTCTATAATGAAAAATTCCCACTAGTATATGAAAGTGATAACATGAGAGACTCTCTACTATGAAGATTATGGTGCTACTTTGAAGCACAAGTGTGGTAAAAGGATAGTAACATTGTCCCTTCTCTCTTTTTCTCTCATTTTTTTATTTGGCCTTCTCTTTTTTATGGACTTTCTCTTTTTTTGGGGCCTTCTCTTTTTTATGGCCTTTCTCTTTTTTTGGGCCTTCTCTTTTTTATGGCCTTTCTCTTTTTTTATTCCTCACTTGGGACAATGCTCTAATAATGATGATCATCACACTTCTATTTATTTACAACTCAATGATTACAACTCGATACTAGAACAAAGTATGACTCTATATGAATGCCTCCGGCGGTGTACCGGGATTGCGATGAATCAAGTGTGACATGTATGAAAAATTATGAACGGTGGCTTTGCCACAAATACGATGTCAACTACATGATCATGCAAAGCAATATGACAATGATGAATATGTCATGATGAACGGAATGATGGAAAGTTGCATGGCAATATATCTCGGAATGGCTATGGAAATGCCATAATAGGTAGGTATGGTGGCTGTTTTGAGGAAGATATAAGGAGGTTTATGTGTGACAGAGCGTATCATATCACGGGGTTTGGATGCACCGGCAAAGTTTGCGCCAACTCTCAATGTGAGAAAGGGCAATGCATGGTACTGAAGAGGCTAGCAAGGATGGAAGGGTGAGAGTGCGTATAGTCCATGGACTCAACATTAGTCATAAGGAACTCACATACTTATTGCAAAAATCTACAAGTCATCAAAAACCTCGGCACTACGCGCATGCTCCTAGGGGGATAGATTGGTAGGAAAAGACCATCGCTCGTCCCCGACCGCCACTCATAAGGAGGACAATCAAATAACACCTCATGTTTCAAATTTGTTACATAACATTTACCATACATGCATGCTACGGGACTTGCAAACTTCAACACAAGTATTCCTCAAATTCACAACTACTCAACTAGCACGACTTTGATATTATTACCTCCATATCTCAAAACAATCATCAAGCATCAAACTTCTCTTAGTATTCAAAACACTCATAAGAAAGTTTTATTATTAATCTTGTATACCTAGCATATTAGGATTTTAAGTAAATTACCATGCTATTTAAGACTCTCAAAATAATCTAAGTGAAGCATGAGAGTTCATCTATTTCTTCAAAATAAAACTACCACCATTCTCTAAAAAGATATAAGTGAAGCACTAGAGCAAATGACAAACTACTCCGAAAGATATAAGTGAAGATCAATGAGTAGTCAAATAATTATGCAACTATGTGAAGACTCTCTAACATTTAATAATTTCAGATCTTGGTATTCTATTCAAACAGCAAGCAAAGCAAAATAAAATGACATTCTAAGGATGCCAGACATCATGTGAAGAAGCAAAAACTTAGGATCAACCGAAACTAACCGATAATTGTTGAAGAAGAAAGGTGGGATGCCAACCGGGGCATCCCCAAGCTTAGACGCTTGAGACTTCTTGAGATATTATCTTGGGGTGCCTTGGGCATCCCCAAGCTTGAGCTTTTGTGTCTCCTTACTTCCTCTCATATCACGGTCTCCCTAAATCTCAAAAGCTTCATCCACACAAAACTCAACAATGACTCGTGAGATAAGTTAGTATAAACCATTGCAAAAACCTTATCATACTCTACTGTAGCAAATCACTAAAATTATTATTCGACATTGAATACTAAATGCCTCTGCATATTTAATAGTCCTATCCTCAAATAGAATCATTAAAGAAGCAAACATATGCAAACAATGCAAACATAACAGCAATCTGCCTAAACAGGATAGTCTGTAAAGAATGCTGCAACATCCATACTTCCCTAGCTCCAAAAATTATGAAAGAAAATTCCCACTGTAGTAAATTTATCAGAGCTTAATATGCAAAAGTTTTCAACATTTTATCACATTCTTACTTTTCTAGGGAATTATTGCAACAGCGGTAAACTTTCTGTTTTCAAACAGCAACATGTATACTTCTAACACAGGCATAGTAAAGGCTATCAATGCCACTTTTATTCAAATAAAAGATACAAAAAATTGTTCTAAATAATAGCAAGAAAATCCTAACAAAATAAATTGACGCTCCAAGCAAAACACATATCATGTGGCGAATAAAAATATAGCTCCAAGTAAAGTTACCGATGAACGAAGACGAAAGAGGGGATGCCTTCCGGGGCATCCCCAAGCTTAGGCTCTTGGTTGTCCTTGAATATTACCTTGGGGTGCCTTGGGCATCCCCAAGCTTAGGATATTGCCACTCCTTATTCCATAATCCATCGAATCTTTACCCAAAACTTGAAAACTTCACAACACAAAACTTAAAGTAGAAAACTCGTGAGCTCCGTTAGTATAAGAAAATAAATCACCACTGAAAGGTATTGTAATGAACTCATTATTTATTTATATTAGTGTTAAACCTACTGTATTCCAACTTCTCTATGGTTTATAAACTATTTTACTAGCCATAGAGTCATCAAAATAAGCAAGCAACACATGAAAAACAGAATCTGTCAAAAACAGAACAGTCTGTAGTAATCTGGATCAAACGCATACTTCTGGAACTCATAAAATTATCAAATAAATTTCTGGACCTGATTAATTTACTATTAATCATCTGCAAAAATAATTAACTAAATAGCACTCTCCAAATAAAAATGGCAGCAATTCTCGTGAGCGCTAAAGTTTCTGTTTTTTTACAGCATGATCAACAAGACTTTCCCAAAGTCTTCCCAAAGGTTCTACTTGGAACAAACACTAATTAAAAGCATAAAAACACATCTAAACAGAGGCTAGATGAATTATTTATTACTAAACAGGAACAAAAAGCAAGGAACAAAAATAAAATTGGGTTGCCTCCCAACAAGCGCTTATCGTTTAATGCCCCTAGCTAGGCATTATGATTTCAATGATGCTCACATAAAAGATAAGAATTGAAACATAAAGAGAGAATCATGAAGAATATGACTAGCACATTTAAGCATAACCCACTTCCTATGCATAGGGATTTTGTGAGCAAACAACTTATGAGAACAATAATCAACTAGCATAGGAGGGTAACACAAGCATAGCTTCAAAAATTTAAGCACATAGAGAGGAAACTTGATATTATTGCAATTCCTTCAAGCATATATTCCTCCCTCATAATAATTTTCAGTAGCATCATGAATGAATTCAACAATATAACCAGCACCTAAAGAATTCTTTTCATGATCTACAAGCATAGAAAATTTACTACTCTCCACATATGCAAAATTCTTCTCATTCGGAATAGTGGGAGTATCATAGGAAAGTCGAATACTATAAATTGTTTCCATATTAAAAGAGTAATGTTCAGAGAAGGGGTAATCATAATCATGACAAGTTTTATAAACATAATCATCACTACTTTTTATAGCATAAGTTTCATCACAATAATCATCATAAGTAGCAACTTCGTTCTCATCATAATCACTTTGCATATCAAAACATGGAAGGCTAAAAATATCATCATTATTAAACATAGAATCCCCAAGCTTGGGACAGACATTAATTGCATAAAATATATTCTCAAATATGTCATCCTCATCAAACATAGCTTCCCCAAGCTTGGGCCTTTTCGTATCATAAGCATAATCACTCTCATCATTAATAGCGTGGATAGCACCAATAGTATAGCAATTATTATATTCTTCCAAGCATGTTCCAAAAAGATTTTCAAGATCATAAGAAGTATCATTATCTTCCCAATCATAATCATCACAACAAGCAATAGGCATAACGAGATCATCATCAAGTGTATCATCTTCATTTTCATGAGGCACAGCAATAATAGGAGCAACTTTATTTGGGAGAGATACCTTTTTAACTCTCTTCCTTTTTCTTTTCTTCTTCTTTACCACATCGTGTGTGGGTTCAATCCTCTTTTTGGAGCTCCTTATTAATGAGATTGGTTGAATAGGAGGCTCCTCCTCGTTGCCTGATTCATCATAAGAGATAATAGGAGGATATTGGGAAGTCTCTTCCCTTTCATTAGTATTCTCTTCATCTTCTATTTGTTTCCTTTTCTTTATGTAGTTGGCAATATAAGGATTTTCAATGCAATTCAACGCACAATACATATAAATATTCTCTAGATCAAAATCAAGAACTCTATCAAGATTAAACTTTGGAATACCCTCAGTTATACGTTTCATTTCTTCATAACCCAAAAGAAGGCTAAGCTCTTTATGATGCTCAAGGGTAATCAAATTATCACAATGTTTGGACACGACTTGATCATGAAACAAATAGCATTGGAGCTTTAAATGACCATGTTCATTGCAAAGTTCACAAGGGGCATGAAAAATATTGAATCTTTCAGCACATTCATCTAGACTTCTTGCAACAATTTAGTTTCTAAGTACTTATGCCTCTTACAATATCTATCTTCCCTATTCGGTGTGTACTTGCAAACCCAATCTACTCCACAAAAAATGACATGTTTATAGGAGGTATTTTCATCATAACTAGTGCAATCATCATTAGCATCATGGATATTCAAAGAATTCATACTAACAACATTGCAATCATGCTCATCATTCAAAGATTTAGTGCCAAACATTTTGTAGATTTCTTCTTCTAGCACTTGAGCACAATTATCCTTTCCATCATACTCACGAAAGATATTAAAAAGGTGAAGCGTATGAGACAAACTCAATTCCATTTTTTTGTAATTTTCTTTTATAAACTAAACTAGTGATAAAACAAGAAACTAAAAGACTTGATCGAAAGATCTAAAGATATACCTTCAAGCACTCACCTCCCCGGCAACAGCGCCAGAAAAGAGCTTGATGTCTACTACACAACCTTCTTCTTGTAGACGTTGTTGGGCCTCCAAGTGCAGAGGTTTGTAGGACAGTAGCAAATTTCCCTCAAGTGGATGACCTAAGGTTTATCAATCCGTAGGAGGCGTAGGATGAAGATGGTCTCTCTCAAGCAACCCTGCAACCAAATAACAAAGAGTCTTTTGTGTCCCCAACACACCCAATACAATGGTAAATTGTATAGGTGCACTAGTTCGGCAAAGAGATGGTGATACAAGTGGTATATGGATAGTAGATAATGGTATTTGTAATCTGAAAATATAAAACAACAAGGTAACGAATGATAAAAGTGAGCGTAAACGGTATTGCAATGATAGGAAATAAGGCCTAGGGTTCATACTTTCACTAGTGCAAGTTCTCTCAACAATAATAACATAGATAGATCATATAACGAGCCCTCAACATGAAACAAAGAGTCACTCCGAAGCCACTAATAGCGGAGAACAAACGTAGAGATTATGGTAGGGTACGAAACCACCTCAAAGTTATTCTTTCAAATCAATCCGTTGGGCTGTTCCTATAAGTGTCACAAACAACCCTGGAGTTTTTACTAGAATAACACCTTAACATACAAATCAACCAAAACCCTAATGTCACCTAGATACTCCATTGTCACCTCAAGTATTCGTGGGCATGATTATACGATATGCATCACACAATCTCAGATTTATCCAACCAACATAAAAGTACTTCAAATAGTGCCCCAAAGTTTCTACCGGAGAATCAAGAATGTGTGCTAGCCCCTATGCGTAGGTTCATGGGCGGAACCCACAAGTTGGTCACCAAAACATACATCAAGTGGCATGTGGTATCCCATTGTCACCACAGATATCCACGGAAAGACATACATCAAGTGTTCTCAAGTCTTTAAAGACTCAATCCGATAAGATTACTTCAAAGGGGAAACTCGATTCATTACAAGAGAGAAGATGGGGGAAGAAACATCATAGGATCCAAATATAATAGCAAAGCTCGCGATACATCAAGATCGTATCATCTCAAGAACACGAGAGAGAGAGAGATCAAACACATAGCTACTGGTACATACCCTCAGCCCCGAGGGAGAACTACTCCCTCCTCGTCATGGAGAGCACCGGGATGATGAAGATGGCCACCGGAGAAGGATTGCCCCCTCCGGCAGGGTGCCAAAATGGGTCTAGATTGAGTTTCGGTGTCTATGGAGGCTTCTGGCGTTGGAACTCCCGATCTATGTTGCTCCTGGATGTTTTTAGGGTATATGGAGATATATAGGCGGAAGAAGTACGTCAGGGGGGCCACGAGGGGCTCACGAGGGTGGAGGGCGCGCCCAGGGGGGGTGGGCGCCCCCCCTGCCTCGTGACCTCCTCGTAGGTTCCCCGACGTGCACTCCAAGTCTTCTGGGCTTCTTTCCTTCCAAAAAAGAGTTCCGTGAAGTTTTGGGTCAATTGGACTCCGTTTGATTTTCCTTTTCTTCGAAACCCTAAAAGAGGGTAAAAACAAAAACTAGCACTGGGCTCTGGGTTAATAGGTTGGTCCCAAAAATGATATAAAAGTGTATAATAAAGCCCATAAACATTCAAAATAGTAGATAATATAGCATGGAGCAATCAAAAATTATAGAAACGTTGGAGACGTATCAGGCGGCAAGAGTGGAACAAAACACCAGGCATAAGGCCGAGCCTTCCACCCTTTACCAAGTATATAGATGCATTATATATAAGAGGTATTGTGATATCCCAACAAATATCCATGTTCCAACAAGGAACGAACTCCAATCTTCACATGCAACTAACAACACTATAAGAGGGGCTGAGCAAAGCGGTAACATAGCCGACAACGGTTTGCTAGGACAAGGTGGGTTAGAGGCTTGGCTTCACAATATGGGAGGCATGATAAGCAAGTGGTAGGTATCGCAACATAGGCATAGCAAAAGAGCGAGCATCTAGCAAGCAAAGATAGAAGTGATTTCGAGGGTATGGTCATCTTGCCTGAAATCCCGCAAGGAAGAAGAACGAGTCCATGAAGAAGATAAACGGACGTAGCCAACGGATCCTCATAAACACGACGTTATCGGAACCAACCCGAAGAAGCAACACCGGAAAGGATCAAACAACATAGTAAACAACCATCACATAAACATGGCATGATGAACAAACAATTATGATGCATGTCCGGTTTAATGATACATGGCATGGCAAAGTGCACAAACAATCCTACAAATTAAGTGGAGCTCAACATGCAACTCCGTTGCATATTGACAAAACACCACGTTCAAGTTATTTAGTTCGATCTCGTTTATGTACCCAACAATATTAAATGTTGTTAGAATGGAAAGAGGTGAAGCATAATGAATCTATCTATCTAGGCAAGTTTAAATGAGGCCGGAACAACAAAACAACAAGTCCGGAAAATCCTCATGTGCATATTTTGGTTATGGTACTGTTCTGCCCTAAACCAAATTTTATAATTGTTAAACATGCAAGATGAGTACACCATGTTAAACTAGTCATTTTTCTACACCAAATTCATATAAATTTTATAAAAATCCGAGCTACGGTTATTTAGTTATGAATTAAAGCATTTTAACATGGCATATGAGCAAATTTAATCAAACAGCATTTTAAACTTTTCAAACATAGATGAAAGTTGGATATTATGAATCTGGACATAATTCTAAGCAAGTTTCATATATAAAGCATTTTTGACCGATGCACGGTTATGAAGTTATTAGATGCATGATTCTAGGGACTAAACTGCAAAACAGTTATTTCAGGAAAAAGCTAAATTCGTAGCAGCAGGAAAAAAATACACAACGGGCCGAATCTGGCTAGGCCAAGTGTACAGGAGAGGGCTGGAGGGGCTGCTCACTTTGGGCTTGGCCCAGTCGGTGGGAGGAGGGAGGCCTGGCGCTGGCTTGCGGCTGGGCTAGATCGGTCAAAACGGAGGGAGTCAACGCGGGCACCGCTAGCTCGTCTTCAGCGCAGAGAAGCTGGGGCGCGGCGGCTGCAGAGGTTCATCTCTGTATCGAAGCAGAGCGAGCGGAGGCCGGCGACGGAGGACTCCGGTGGGGTGGCGCGGCTGTAGAAGCCTGGGACGGCGACGGCTTGGACCCGATAGGAGAGAGATCCAGATCGGGGTCCTGGACGGTGGCTCGCAGGAGGCCACGGACGGGACGGCTTAACAGGAGCTTCGCCGCGGCGAGACTTGCAGCAGCAGGAAGAAACGGAGGAGGAACTTGGCGCGGCTGGAGACGTACATGGCGAGGCAGGGCGCGCAACGAAGCTGGGGCATGGCGCTCGGTGCTCACGATCCGTTCGGGATCGAGCCGAGGAGGGAGAGGCGGCACTCCTCGGGCGTTCTTGAGCAAGCGGGCAGCGACGAGGTAAGGCGGAAGGAGATGGGGAGCTCTGGACGGCAGCGCGCTGGAGGCAGAAGAAGGAACCAGGGCGCTGGCGAGGTTCGATGAAGGCGGCGGATGCAAGATGCAGGAGCTCCTCGTCTCCACGGAGGTGCTCTAGCACGAGCAGATCGAGCGCTCCTCGCTCGGGGATGCACTGCTCGAGGAGGAGAACTGCAGATGCGGCTCGGGGCAGGGGAGGAGCTTGGGCGCGTTGGGGGGAGGTCCTGCTGGAGGTGGTCGACGACGACGTTTGGGTGCCAGGCGAGCTGCAGCTCGTCGCCGGCAGCGACGGGAACAGAGAGAGGTGATGCTCGGGCAGAGGAGGCCTTGGGCACGGGCGCGCTGTACTGCAGGCGCAAGGAAGCTTCAGAACTGGAGCTCCTCTCTCGATCAGATTTGGAGGAGGAGGCACCGGCGAGGTGGATCGAGTGGGGTGCTGGCTCTGGTTGGCTGGTTTTGCAATTCGATGAGGGAATTTTGGATCGAGGATGAACCCGAGGAGGATTTGGAATGTGGCGGCGGCGATGGGACAGACGGCCTAAAATCTAGGGTTTTGGCTAGATTAGGTGAGGTTGGGCTATAAATATAAGGGATAGAGGGAGTTTGGATCATCCGATCAAAATCGGACGGTTCAGAAGGAATAGGCTAGGGAGTCCAAATAAGGAAATGGTGACGTTTTGTAGATGTTTGGGGATGTTCCGGACCCAACGGTGATGACTATCCGGGTCGGGTTTGGGACAACTTCCGGGCGCGCGCGAGGGGGGTCGTGGGCTGACGAGAGAGGTTAGGTTGGGCCTGGCGGTAGGTAGTGGACTGTGCGGAAGGCCTCAGGCTGAGGAAAGAGAAGAGAGAAGGCCCGACGACTGTTTTCGGAGACCGAAAACGTCCGATGTTAGACCGGCTATAATGCCGCTATAGTTATCAGTTGGGGCGTCAAACAGACTCTGAATGCGACGAAACTTGGCAGGCGGCCTACTGACAACATACCCAGACCGCATGCCAACTCTCATCCCATTCCGAGAACCTTTTCCGGCCACTTATAAAATAATAATTCAGACGTGCCGCGGACGCGAGCGAGTGAGGTTGGGCTCAGAACGGACAACGGACGGAACTGGGGAAACCCGGACGGATGCAGGTTTTGAAAACATGATGATGCAATGCACATGAAGACATGATGAAATGCAACACGCAAGCAAAGATAAGGCAACAACAGCGAATAACTGGAGGACACCTGGTGCATCGGTCTCGGGGCGTTACAACACTCCACGACTACGAGAGGATCTCGTCCTGAGATCTAGAATGGCACCGGAGGGAAAAAGGAAGAGAAAGAGAAGAGGTAAAACTAAGTTGCTTCTTTGACAAATGAGTGAAACCAAAGAACCTTGATAAGTTGAACAAATTGAAAGAAAGAATGCAACGAAGAAGAACAAAGTTGAAAACACTCCGGTAGGGAAGAGTAACAAGGAAGAACAAATTCGGGCAACACTCTGAATGAAAAGAAGGAGGATTGAATAAGAACTTGACAAGATGAGAGTATGCTTGATGAAATCAACAACACAGTGTCTTCGGAACTATTGAAAGAAAGGCACAAGGGGTAAGAAAGATTTCAGACAACACTCCGATTGAGAAAAGGAGGCAAAATTTGATAATATGAGGGAGCTCGAATGAAAACACGACACTCCGGTTGAATGGGTAAAGCAGGAAAAGACACGATCCTGACAAAACAAGAATATGGGTTGAAGAGAGCAACAACACAAAGCCTCCGGAAGAGAGAATAGAAGATGGATCATTGCAATAAAAGAATGGAGAAGAAAATGCCAACTTCTGGCACAACAGAGTTTGAAAAGGCATCCTTAGGAGAAGGGTCGAACGGATTTGTTGGAAAACCAACAAAGAAAGGATAAGGTTGATACGGGCTTAAGGAATACATCTCAAAATTATGAGGTGACAACCTGCCACTCACGAAAAAAGATTGGATTGATATCAACAAGAAGGCGAGAAACTATTTCATCGGGAGGATAAAAGAAGAACTTGGGTCGTTTATAACCACCATAAATAGCAAAATCCTTAGGGAAAGCTTTAGGTGAAATATGACACAAGCCAACTCCAATGAAGAGATTAATGGATTTAAAATATCTCATTCTTGATAACTTGTGAATCATGAAACGCGAAGGGAAATTATTAAGAATGACATAACACCACCTCAAAAGATGAGATATGAAACAATTGCACTTCGAAATGCAAGATGAAGAACGCTTGAAGTATAGCTTGGCAGATCATAGCTTCAAGAGAAAAATCTGAGGACAAATGAAGAATGAAAAGGAATCCTTGACAAACAACCATGTAGAGCCTCCATGAAGAACTCCGGTAATAAAAGAAGATCGCAAGGAAAAGAAGCATGAAAAGAGTATGATGAAACCTTGCAATGATTAGATGAAGCTTTGCGACGAGATAAAGTAGAAGCTAGGAACTCTGGAATAAAAGATAAACAAAAGGAAACAAGAATTTTGATGAACCTCCGGGATAAGGAATAATCACTTGGAAGAAACACGGATGAGAATTATGTTTTGCGTATCCTTCACCAATTTAGATTGATGACAAGCAACGGATTTGGCATAGTACTTATTCTCGTGGAAAAGATAAAGAAATATATTGATAACTTGATAAGGTCTTCAACGAAACACCGGTAGGATTGAAACAACGAATGAATTGATATGATAAACAAGGAAGAGAAATCTTGAATGAACCACCATAAAAATTGAAAAATGAATGAAGAAAGGATAATGAAACACCGGGAAGAATTAGAGAACAAAAGAAGATACTTGCTAGGATTTAGCTACAAGAGAACGAAGAGATCCCGAGCTGATTAGAGATTACTTGAACGATGCACCGGTAAGATTGGAGAATGATAACTAAAAGTTGAGAATGAATAAACTTGAATTGTTGGACTCCGGATAATCAAACTGAAAAGACTCTTGAATTGCTCCGGATAGGTGAAAATTATTCTCACAATCAAAAAACAATTATGAGAGGATGGCAACAAGCTAGAATGACGAATCTTTGAGAGAACGGATAAGATTTGGAGGAAAATTCTTCTTCGGTCTTCAAATGTTGAGAATGAAGACGAGACAAAAACACCATGAGTTGTTGAAACACTCCGGTATGAAAATTGGAAAGGTTGAGCCAACGATGAAAAGAATTTGAAAGATCATGGAGAAATACATATGCCTGATGACAAATCATTCTTATGTCAAACTTAAAAAGATTTGAGAAAAGATCCGGTAAAATTAGAAGAGTCAGGTAAGATCCTGGGAAAAGACCTATGGGTTAGGGCCCACTCAAACGAAACACCGTTGAAAAGGTCGCTTGGAAGATAGATTACACTAGTTGAATTAAAAGACTTGAATGAGAGAACATCCTCGAAAGATCTTGAACGAATGCAGAGTGGAAACACGGATCTTCGAGATATCTTGAGCACTTCGGAACAATTGCATAGCGAGAAATGACTGAATATGAGGTGCACCAGCAAGAGAAGGTATTTGAAACGAGGAAAAAGATATGATCAATAACGCTTGAATAGAAACCACTAGAGAAGAAAAAGAATGAATAATGATGAACTTGAGGTTCCGTTAGGATCTTCATGAGAATCACCGGATAAGGACATTGACGGAAAAGAATGGAGAGGCTTCACATCCATAAGATGGATACTTGATCAAGATATAAGAGTCCTGGAAGAACAAGGGTGGGAGGGCGGGAAAACAAAGACAACTTGGAGACGGATGAAACAAACACCGTTGAGAAGACTTGGAGTTGATCTTGCGAATGTTGAAATGAACGTATCCACTTGAAGAGAAACACACCGGTTAAAAAGGATTGACAAGACAGTCTCGATTATCATGAAGGATTAGTATTCACAAAGAAATATGAGAACACCACTTAGAAAAGGTATGGAATCAACATTTGACTTCGAAGCAACTCGAATACCACAACTGAAAACAAAACAAAGGATTGGCTTGCAAAATAAGCCGGAACAAATATATGATAGAGATTTCGTCTGAAGTTTTCGTGGTGGGGCCTACACGGGCTCGATCGTACAGCACCACCATGTACAAGGCAGTGCAGGATGGAACTGGGGCAACCCGGATGGATGCAGGTTTTGAAAACATGATGATGCAATGCACATGAAGACATGATGAAATGCAACACGCAAGCAAATATAAGGCAACAACAGCGAATAACTGGAGGACACCTGGCGCATCGGTCTCGGGGCGTTACACCCCCGTCGACGGCCTCTGATCCTCTTCGCCGACACCTTCCTCAACCCTACCGGAGCTGCTTCGCCGACACCTTCCTCAACCCTACCGGAGCCGCTTCGCCGACACCATCGTCAACCCTACCGGAGTAGCTTCGTCTATACCATTCTCAACCCTACCGGGGCCGCTTTGCCAACTCACAAGTCCACGACCTCAGATCCGCTTCCTCGCACCCTCATCCAACCTACCGGAGCAGCTTTTGACGCCCCGTCCACGGCCGCAGATCCGCATCGTCGACACCACCCTTAACCCAACCACCGGAGCAGCTTCTGACGCCCCGTCCACGGCCACAGATCCGCATCGTCGACACCATCCTTAACCCAACCACCGGAGTAGCTTCTGACGCCCCGTCCACGGCCGTAGATCCGCGTCGTCGACACCATCCTTAACCCAACCACCGGAGCAGCTTCACCTACGCCCTCGTCCACGGCCATAGATCCGCTTCGCCCACACCGTAGTCCACCCTACCGGAGCCGCTCCACAAACACCCTACTCGACGGTTCTAGATCTCCTTACCGGACCCCGACAGCCAGTGCAGCGTCATCACCCTCGACGTTTGTAACCCGATTCCCACTGTCTGGAGAGATGCCAAGCACCCGCCACGGCCTAGGTACTTGTCACCTTTAAACCCATCCAGCATCACCTGCCTGATGTACTTCAAATATACTAACCGGTCGCTGTTACCTGTTATGCAGCTGGCAAAAACTACAAGGGCGATGTTTCTTCTGGATCTAACAGCTTGGCCAACCAAGATCCCGGACTGAGGCATTGCTGTGATCTTGTAAGCATGTCTCTCTCTCTCTCTCTTGTATTGTTCTGTGCCTGCTAGCGTGCTTTGCTAGGATTTTCGACCAGTAATCCTTTTGTGCAGACAATGATTTCTACTACTGGCTGCTAAATTAGATATGTAGATGTCATACATGATACTACCTCGTACCTCCGTTCCTAAATATAAGTCTTTCTAGAGATTCCACTATAGGCTACATACAGAGCAAAATGGGTGAATCTACACTCGAAAATGCATCTATATACATCTGTATGTGGTCCATACTGGAATTTCTACAAAGACATATATTTAGGAACAGGGGCAGTACATTACACAAAATCATAGGTGGCATGTAGGAATTCCAGTGCACTACATTAGGCTCCCTTAGAGTGCCTACTAGTCCAGCATACAGTGTCATGGCTAGTTTATGGTACACACACAATCGTTAATTGGTGGTTTAAATATGCGCAAGGGATATGCAATGTAGCATCATGTAGAGATGTCTGAAATTAGCCGTTTCAACTTACAGATAGGGTTACACAATGAAAAAGTACAAGATGTATGTGGCAATTTCATGGAACATCGCAAAAAAGGAGAGGCAGCGGTGAGCCTATACAGTGTGCCATGGTACGTCACTCCTCCATTGCAATCATCGTGACATGTTATTTGTATGCCAGTTCTATTAGCCAAGTTTCTTAAGGACAGTTATTACGAGTTATCCTAAGAAAATAAGCACCTGTGAATATAAGCTCCATGTAATAAGCCAACCAGTTCTTTTCATTCAGCTTATCTTCGGTATGATCAGTGGAAAGTCTAGATTGCATTATATTTTTTTCATTTTGCTGCCCATATGGAAATTAATTATGACTTGCAAACATCACAAATTGAACCCAGTGTAGTAACTAATATGATAGGAAAACAGACCATCACTATTTGCTCAAAATGCAAAGACAAAGATACCATCTACTTGGCACAATCTACTTTGGTCAATGTTTTCCATAGAGACCCCATTGCCTAATTTAAATGAAGAACGCATGACCCACATTTAAATGAAGAACAATTATTTATTGAAATTCGATGGTCCAAGTGGCTGGTTATTATCGTATAGCAGCACCACCTGAAAGCATCATATAGCAGCAACAACTCATAGCAACTCATCATACAGCAGCAGTAGTCTGCAATTCATCATATACCAGCAGCAACTCATAGCAATTCATCATATAGCAGCAGCAGGAGCAGCTCATAGCAATTCATCATATAGCAGCAGCAGGAGCAGCTCATAGCAATTCATCATATAGCAGTAGCAGGAGCAGCTTGTATCAACTCATCATATAGCAGCAACAACAGATCATAGCAATTCATCATATAGCAGCAGCAACAACATCTCATAGCAACTCATCATACAGCAGCAGCTCATAGCAATTCATCATATAGCAGCAGCATGGGCAGCTCATAGCAATGCATCATATAGCAGCAGCAGAAGCAGCTCATAGCAATTCATCGTATAGTGGATCAGAATGAACATTTGTCAAAAAAAATCAGAGGATATCCTCACTTTGTTGGATGAGCTCATCCTTCAACAGCACCTCAAGGCCATGGCCTGGGAGGAGGGGAGGGGGAATAAGGTGCCTTCTGCCACAGTGTGGCATCAGCCATAGTTGTGCAGCGCCCGCCGGAGTAGTGCGTTGGACGAACCACAGTATAGCAGCTGCTGGAGACCATGAGAATGAGGGGCGGCGCCAGAGGGAGGAGCAGCCAGGGAGATTTGGCCCTACCCGCCGACCATGTAGCCTAGCTGGACATAGCATCATCGAGGACCAGGCCAGATGGGACCAGTGGCGACGGCTCGCTGGAGGAACCCTAGTGCTGCAGGCAGGGGATCGAGGTAGAAGGAAAGGGGAGAGGAGATGCAAGCGGGCAGGGCAATGAATGCTTGAGTGTTTGTTTTTACTTGAGGGTCAGGTGTGACACGGGCGTCAACAGTTGCATTTTGAGTGTAATATAGGCAGACAACAGAGTCATTTCACTATTCCCCTTCCCTTCAATTTTTAGTGAGGTTCTACCCGAAACACCCCCCTCCAAAGCGAAATTAGTTAAGCCCAAGCCCATAACTCAAAAATGACTTCTTTACATCTTTTATGGCTTATTTTGACAATATGCCCTGAAAAGGCGGAATCGAACTGGCCCTTAACCTGCAATTCAATTGTGCGTGCAATGATGAATCACTCCTGCCTGCTATCTGTACATTTTGGCATCATCATACATGGCATAACCTAATACATGTGCATTCCATTGTAGAATCTGGAATATGCAATGTTTATGTTAGTTTATAAGTTGCACATGATGTTTAAATTCCCCTTAAATCTGGTCAGTCAAGTGGTGGTCTTTAAGCCTCCTTCTTTGCTTCTTTTCTTGTTATGTAAGATTTGCTCACACATCTGTTCAATTGCTTGTT
Organism: Triticum dicoccoides; assembly: GCF_002162155.2. NCBI lineage: Eukaryota > Viridiplantae > Streptophyta > Magnoliopsida > Poales > Poaceae > Triticum > Triticum dicoccoides. The sequence goes on along the minus strand of NC_041390.1, from coordinate 485,449,672 downwards.
TGCATCAACCAACCATACTAGGACTGTTTGCTTTGATTACTTGCTGTTCTTGACCTAACACTCTAACAGAGCTTGTCAACGATTTAAACACTAAGGGTTGCTGTAGTGGGGCCTTGTCTAACTCATAGGTGACATAAAGGTTTGGCTGTACACTACAGTAGGCTCTCCAAGAGTACCTGGAGATCCAGTTTGAAGGTATGCCTAGTTTTTACATAGTGTAGACATAGTAAATGCTCATTTCATTGTGTGCAAGTGCAAGAGATGCGACATGTTTCATTATGTGGTGTTGTTTTGTTATAATCTCATCCTTTTGTGTTCACAGACTGGAAAGTATGCATATTTATCTTCCAAGGAGACGAGTAACTAGTTTGTGTCACCTTGCAGAGGGGGTGCAATGAAGATAAGATTGAGGATTTCCAAGTACAAGATGTTAGGAAGGAGCCTTGCAAGAGAAGTAGGAGCTGCGCTGAGCCTCTTTAACCTGCTAAGGTAAGTCACTGTATGCAACTCAACAGTTCAATTCCTTGTTTGTTTCAGGCATAGTTAATTTTATATTTTCAATTGCTTTATTTGTCCTTAGTTAATGAGATGCCCAAATAATCATGCCTGATGTTCGGTACTTGTATCACTATTAGTTGACATAATTAAAGGCCTTACCATTTAATTACTCTGCCGAAGTGTGCCTGAAGCTTTGAAGTCTATTAACCAACTATTATTGCATGAGGCTCACAATCTAGTTTATACTACACTAATGATTGCATAGTTTTTCCTGCTGTAGTATGTTTGTATGAAACCCTCTACTATTCATTATGCTCCCTAAGACTTTCATTGAGGCACAGAATGTGGCCAACTGCTTACTTACTTATACGCAACGTGCTGTCTAAATTTGTAACTTGTCTGTGTTTTTGATTGGGCCCCAACATCATGCTCCTCTGGTGAGCTAAGAGGGATTTCTATATGCAGGCTGCACAGACTATCTTTTTTATAATTTTTAAAATATCACCTGCTTATGCTTCATGACATGTAACATTTTTTTGAAAGTGACGTGTAACATTATTGTTAGTCCTGTTTTGCCATGTAGTACAAAATAGTGTCTTGTTTGCTTCACTGTTGTAACTATATTTTTGCCCTAGTCATGTGTACTTACAGAAACATTTCAGGATGAAGTGACATCAACACAAAGATCTGCAAGCAGTGCGGCATGGCTGTTACCGAATGATTATGGATTGGAATTGGAATGTGCTGATGTTCTCGAGCATCAACTAGAGGTGGCAAGACAACGTGTACATGATTGTCAACGTATAATCAACAAGTTGAGACTGGACATGCAGGTATTAGATGCAGGAGTCAAAAAATGAAACAAGACACTGAGGTAACCATGAAGGAATTGGAGATGATAATTTTGAAGAGATTATAGTTCAAATGGAGTTAAGGTGATGCGCGTCCATGATGTATGAGCTGTATTTGCCCAGTGTATGTAATTTGCTGTTTGTGTATGCTTTATTATCACCTGTGCCGAACCATAATGCCCAGTGGGTATAATCGGCTGTAATTTCTTTATTGTATAGTGTAGGATTATTCTACCTTTCTATGCCTTGATCTCTTTGTTGTATAGTGTATGCTTTTTAGAGGTGATAGTATTGAGTAGGATAATTCTTTGAATATGCTATATCGTTCAAACGGGGGCCAACTCGCCCAACCATGGCCCTTCACAGGCCGTCGAATCCATGGGCCTTCTACGCCTCGTAGGATCCATGGGCCTTCTACGTCTCGTAGGATCCCTGGGCCTTGTACATCTCGTAGGATCCATGGGCCTTGTACGTCTCGTAGGATCCATGGGCCTTGTACGTCTCATAGGATCCATGGGCCTTCTACGTCACGTAGGATCCATTGGCCGCCGACTCATTTATGGGTCTTGTATGGGCCTTTAATGGGCCGTAGATGGGCCTTTAATGGAAATCGTACGTTTTATGGGCTGACCATAACGGGCCGTTAATAGGTCGTATTTGGTGATGCTATGAAAACGGCCCAACAGACTAACGGTCCACAAACGGGCCGACTGTAACGACGGGCTGAATTTGGCCCACAAGCAGAAAATGACAGTAATAGGCCGTAAGTAACCGAATGTTGCAGATGAGCCCAAGAATAAATGGGCTCTCAGAAGGCCGAAAGTTAACTTGGGCTGGAAACGGCCCAACGGAATAACGGGCCATTAATGGGTATAAAGTGATAGACTGTTCATTATGGGCCAGTTCATCACGGGCCGTTAATGGGTGCAAAGTAATACACTGTTCATTACAGGCCAGTTTCAGCATGGGCCGCTAATGGGCCAAGAGTTACAAAGGGCCTCATATGGGCCGAAAGACGTCATGGGCTGTACATGGGCCAGAAGTGAAAATGGGCTGGAATCATATTGGATGGCCCAGATGACGCTACTGGGCCTAATTCGGATAGGGTGTAATGGGCCTTGGGTTAGCGGGCTGTAAATGGGCTATATGCGAACAAGCCATTAACAGGCTTTCCATGGGCCGGCCCGCCAGCTTTTGACCAAGTCAAACGGGCCGGCCTTTTCACAGGAATGGGCCACTGTTGGGCCATGCCACGTGTCGACGTATCATAGGCGCCTTCTGTCCAGTGAGTGGATGACATCTGTCCCAACGATGAGCCGACACGTGTTTCCTCTAGCCAATGATGATTTTACACGTGGAAAATCCGCATTGGTCAGGGCTGTTAACGGGTTATCGGATCCAAAACCCGACCCGATAGCTTAACGACGTTCCATTACGGTGGATGCCACGTGTCGGTTACCCTTGACGAAAGCACTTCCGTGACACGTAATTTATCGTCATGGAAGTGGACACTTCCATGATGATAATTTTGGTAATGCCATGGAACACTTCTACGACAGCACATGTGTGACTATCTTGATTCTGTCATAAATTTGTCATGGATGTACATGCATGACAAAAAACGCGACCTACTGTGACAAACACGTATCGTCATGGAAGTGTATTTTTTTGTAGTGCTAGCCTTTTCCCAATTTTAAGTCTTGGCAGATTTTAACAACTTAGCACAAGTCAAGCAATCAACCTACACATGCAAGTCTAAGAGTATAGCAGCGGAATGTAAAACATTTGCATATGAAGGTAAAGGGAGGGGTTTGGAGGGAGCAAACGCAATGTAGACACGAAGATTTTTGGCATGGTTCCGATAGGTGGTGCTATCGTACATCCACATTGATGGAGACTTCAGCCCACGAAGGGTAATGGTTGCGCGAGTCCACGGAGGGCTCCACCCACGAAGGGTCCACGAAGAAGCAACCTTGTCTATCCCACCATGGCCATCGCCCACGAAGGACTTGCCTCACTAGGGTAGATATTCACGAAGTAGGCGATATCCTTGCCCGTACAAACTCCTTGGTTCAACTCCACAATCTTGTCAGAGGTTCCCAAGTGACACAAAACCAATCTAGGAGACACCACTCTCCAAAAGGTAATAGATGGTGTGTTGATGATGAACTCCTTGCTCTTGTGCTTCAAATGATAGTCTCCCCGACACTCAACTCTCTCTCAAAGATTTGGATTTTGTGGAAAGATGATTTGAGTGGAAAGCAACTTGGGGAAGGCTAGAGATCAAGATTCATATGGTTGGAATGGAATATCTTGGTCTCAACACATGAGTAGGTGGTTCTCTCTCTCTCTCTCTCAGAAAATGAATGCTAAAGTGTAGGCACATTTTGATGGCTTTCCTTACTAATGAAGGAAGGGTGGACGGGTAGATATAGCCTCCACACAAAATCTAACCGTTACACACAATTCACCAAACTCGGTGGGACCGAATCAGAAAACTCGGTCAGACTGATTCATTTCAAAATGTGAACGTTAGGCTTTTCGGTGGGACCAACATGTCAACTCGGTGGGACCGATTTCATTAGGGTTAGGGCATAACGCAATCTCGATGAGACCGATTACTCAAACTCGGTGGGACTGATTTTGGTAGTAAGCTAACCAGAGAGTTGGTCAGGCAAACTCGGTGGGACTGATTCACTCATTTTGGTGATACCGAAACGTTACGAAGGGGAAACAGAGAGTTTGCATTGCAAACCCGGTGGGACCGATCGCTCATCCAGTTGGACCGAAACGTTACCAATGGAAACAGAGAGTTTGCAATTCCATCTCGGTGAGACCGAGATCCCTCTTGGTGAGACTGAAATGACTAGGGTTTCTGGCAGTGGCTATGTCAAGTGAACTCAGTGGCGCCGTATAGAACATATCGGTGGGGCCAAGTTTGACATTTGGTTTGGGACATGTGTGGATATGAGAAAGTGGTTGAGGGTTTTTGGAGCATATCACTAAGCATTTTGAGCAAGCAAGTCATTAAGCAACACCTCATCCCCTTTTAATAGTATTGGCTTTTCCTATGGACTCAATGTGATCTTGGATCACTAAAATGAAAATGTAGAGTCTTGAGCTTGAGCCAATGTGTGTCCTTAGCATTTTGAGGGGCCCACATTCCTAATCCATGCCATGCCAATCATTGAACTTTCTAAACTGATCATCTTGAAATAGTATTAGTTCAATGAGCTATAAGTTGTTAGTAATTACCAAAACCACCCGGGGATAGTTGCACTTTAAATCTCCCCCTTTTTGGTAATTGATGACAACATATAGATCAAAGCTTCGACAAATGATAATAAGATTTAAATACATCGTCGCTTTGAGAAGTATGTGATAAGCAAGAGCTCCCCCTAAATTTGTGCATTATTTAAGATTTGCTTTTGAATGCAAATGCACAATCGATTAGGATCATGGGTCACTCTTCCATGTCACATACATTTTGGTGGAGCGCTCAAAATGGTAGGAATTAAAACATGCACTCATCACCAAGCAAAGTGAATGATCATATATGGGATATAGAAGATAATGTCATCCAAGCAAGCATTAAAGTTGGATATGATCAAACACATGATCATACAAGTATCTCACACAAACATAGAGAGTATCAAACGACCACACACACACACAAAAGTTCAACAAAAAGCAAGAGAGACAAAGTAGCAAAACACTCTCTCTCTTGAAGCCTATGATCTATACATTTCTCCCCCTTTGGCAACAAGTTACCAAAAAGTTTGAAAGTGAATAGTGCTATGCGTCTCTCAGGCTTGGTCTTCGGGAGGTGGTGTAGAGAGAACTCCAAGGACGAGGGCATCAGTGGATGATGTTGGAGCTGGACCTCTGACTCCTTGGCACTCGCTGAAAAGCATCCGTAGTTGCCTTCCACTACTAGGAAAAGGCCTGCTAATGGCGCACCTATTTTGGCTATTAATGGCGCACTATATGTGCGCCACTAGCATCACGCCATTAGAATTTTTTACTAATGGCGCACCACGCAGTGCGCCATTAGTATGCCTCCCAGGGGGCCATATTTACCCATGTGCTCTGGCTTACTAATGGCGCACTAGTTGATGATGCGCCACTAGTGTGCTTTTTGCAGTGCGCCACTAAAGTGCTGAGTGGTGCGCCACTAGTATGAATATTAGGGATTTTTTTTTCTTTTCTGATATTTGCACATGCTACAAAACATACTACTGCATAGAATATAGAGAGCACAACATATAAACAACAGATTTATCGAATACAATAGAAGATTAGTCTCTGAATACAATTCATCATATTAGTCTCCGAATTTAAAATACCGAACAAAGTTAGAACATTACAAGTCTCGAGACCGCGGGTAGCGAGTTTGTCGAAAGTAACGCTACATTCGGAGATATTTGAGAGATGTGTCCTCTCTTATCTCCATGCTACTGCTACTCCTATGCCTAAACATGACCTAAATACCCTATTTAAGGTAAAATAGCATAAAACAAAATAGACCCTGACTCTCCATTATGGAGAATGGAGATCATCCTGTCTCTAATCCTTGCGTTTCGCTTCCTTTTGCTTCCAAGAACCTCCTTACGACTGTCCATACATTTTTTCCATCCTTTGATTTGCATGTCTCCACTTATTTTAGAAATCTGGTATGGACAGTTGAGATTCGTAGGATGACCTGGCTGTATGTTCAAAACATTAAGGCTAACTTTCTGATACATCAAATGAGGCACACAATTCTCTGGGATTATCTGTTGAAAAACATAGTAATAACTTCATAGTTAGCAATGATGTACTAGTTTTAGAAGTATGCAAAAGACGCACGGATGTCGTAATAGTAAAAAATCTTACCAGGGTATCTCCATGGTAGTTACCGTAGTTCAACACATGCACTAGTGGCACGTATTGACCATAATGTTGAGGAGTTTGATTGTAGATATTGTAATTCTCAATGTCAGTACAAAATCCGACCAGATGATTTTTCTCCTTGTAAGTTAATTTGGAGCCATCGGTGTAGTGGGTTTTGTCTACCATCTCCCGCACATTCTTTGAAGAATGAACATAAGCTGTCAATGGAAATAAGCTGTCAACTATTTTGAAATGATCAATATAAATTAGTTAATAGTTAACTATGTTTGAGAAACTCACATAGCGGTAGAACTGGAGGCATATCAACAAGGACCCAAATGTCCATATTGTCTTGGTCGATGTCAGGATCACCAAGGTCCATGGTGACAAGCATACCCTCATCAAAACCATACATCTTGCAAAATGCTTCCCAATTTTTGCAACCAAAATGGGTTACGCTCCCAGAATTATACAGATTTACTTCAAAATCCACATCGTGATGAGTCCTTAGGTGAATTTTCTTTGTTTTAGAATTTTCATGGTCTTCAAAATCCATCCTCTCCAAGACATAGCGTCTTGCATGGCATGCGATAAGCTATACTCGAATTGTAAAAGATGAAAATTACACGTTGAAATAGTTGAAGTCATGCTTAATTATGAAAATAACACTTGTCGTCATTGTGTACCATTTCAACTTCGAAGGTCTCCTCGAGCTTAATGCTGAAGCGCCGATCATCGTCCAGGTGAGGCCCATCGTACAGACCTCGATCGTCGTGGCACCAGCCACACTCCCCCGTGAGACTTTTGTCGTCCGATGATGACATTTCCAACATTCATAATTCAAAACTACATCATCTCTTGTGTTGGGTCCAATAAGATAATCCACAGTGTGGTGAAAACACGCCCTTCGAACTGGTTTGAGCTATTAATGAATGGAGATGGTCTAAGATTTTCAGTAGTAAGAAGTGAAGTGGTAATTTTGAGAGCAAATGGTTAGGATGAGTGGTATGGGCTTTTTTAGTAGGCCATCCTACCAGATTAGGGTTTATCAATGAGGAGCAACTGACATTAGTAATAACTATGAGTTGCTATCACACTTTTATATGTATAACACAAGAGGCAGTTGATCCTACTTAATTAAGTACTAAGATACCCCGGCCCATGCATTAGTCGCAAGTACCCCATATGTCCTATTTTTAGCAAAGTCATGCTAAAATTCACGAAAAATTTCAGCATGACCTTTGCTGAAAATAAGACATTATGGAGTACCCGAATTGGCCGGAACAAAAGTTAATCGACATTCTGGCAAACTCAAGGGCCTCTCGGGGTACCTGCAAAATCATCAGGACACGATGGTCGGAGACAAAACCCAGCAAACTAGCACCACAATGTGCCTCTACTTTCATATGGATGAAAAGGCCACAGACCATATGGTCCTCTGCTTTCATATGGACAAAAATCAGTCACTGCCAAACAGTACTACAAACAAAACTTGTGGCAAGCAACAACAAAAATAGTTTCATCCAATTTGAATCTGATATCCCAGTGAAATTCAGCTAGCATTCTACAAGTTTCAACTACGAGTAGCGTCCTTGGGGCCAACTCTAATCAATTCAACTACGAGTTGCTGATTCAACAACCTACAAACCGATGACAAATTTATCTGCCATGACCACATCCAGGAACAGTTCTATTATAACACAATATTTCAGGGAAACACACAAAAGAAAACAATTCTTGTAATACATTGTTAACAGGGCATGGATTTTACTCCTACAGTATCAGCACGAGAGATATTTAGCGCATGCACTCGTGAGTATGTCAATGACTTGTGACAATGTGGCAAAGTTTTATAAAAGAACTCAACCCTTTTTAGTTGGTACATAATATGTTCCTACATGATGACCATCTGTCTCAAAACATAAAAAAATCATCTATTTGTTAATGAAAATCAAAGAACCTTCCAATGAATGTAATTTAATTAATGAGGTTTCACTTGACCAACATGCTCAGTCCTATCTTTGCTCCACAATAGGATTGTTGTGCGTTGATGCACGATTGTGATTACTTTGTACATATATTTTGAATTTTTTTGTAAACATATCATGGCACAGAACTTTGTTGTGCTGGTGATCTATGTTGTTGTCAAGCAATAAAGGCGGTGAAAAACATGCATTTGTCATGAGAAATCCTGAACTATTGAAACATTCATTAATTCATAACAGATGTCACGAAGACTACAAGTCTACTAGCATTTAAAATCATGGATGCATCCATGTTTTCCTACAAAAAGATGAGCTTGTATTTATTTTTTCTGAACTTGAAAAGAAAAGATGAGCATATTGTCTTGAAAGTAACTTCATGCATACGGTTTTGTGACAGTCGTCAGATGTTGATTTAATTTAGTTCTACTGCAATATCCTAATGGACGGTTGAACCAACTGCTAGATTTCCCTCTAAACGAGATGGTAACTCATCAAGAAACTACAATAAACCCAAAATTCAGAACATAACCTAGTACTTGGCGTGTCAGCTCAATCAGGCATGGGGCGAAGGAAGGGGAAGAGGAGAGGGGAGGGGCACCTGTGCAGGGGCCGGGTAGTGACGGACGGCGGCGAGGTTGCACGGGCGACGGACGGCGGAGGCGAAGCCGCTCGGCAAAACAGAAGGCGGTGGCTACGGTGAGATGGGGTCAGTCGGAGGAAGAATACGTGCTCCGGCGGGCCTGCTCCTCCTGGTGGACGCGGGCCTCCTCCTCCTAGTGCTCCGGCAACGAAGCAGGCGCGGGGGTCGTCGGGTGCGGGGGAGGCGGCGGGGGCGCAAGGGCGG
>NC_041390.1:485303936-485440048 GCF_002162155.2 Triticum dicoccoides | reverse complement strand
GGGGTCGTCATCGGCGGTGGAGCGGGGGAGGGTGCGGGGGGTGCTCGGCGGCGAGGGGGATCTGGCGAGGGGGGATAGCGATCGAGATGGAGGGGGATCGAGATCGAGTGTCCTCATGAATATTCAATATTTTTTCATATTGAATATGAAAAAATACCATCAAATTTGAAAAAATATTCATGAATTCAAAAAGTGCCCATGAATTAAATCTAAAAATATTCATGAGTTCAAAAAATATTAACAAATTCAATACTTTTTGTGAATTAGAAATTAAATACCATAATAAACATAAATAAATATTCATGAGGACACTAGCTAGAACAGAAAAAAATGATAGTAGTGGCGCACGGGGTGAGTGGTGCGCCATTACCAGTTAAAACTAGTAATGTCGCACTGTGCCCTGGTATACACATATTTGCCATGGAGTTGTGGTCTTTCTTCTTCTTGGCATACACATCCAAATCATCCTCATGCTCTTTTGGGGCATTGATCAACTTGGCCCACTCATCAACAGTTGATTGGTACCTTGTACCTTCAGACATCCACACTATTCTGCCATCTACATAGAAATGAGCAGTGGAGTAGAACTGCATAACGAGCTCATCATTCTATTTGTTCAACTTTTGACCCACAAACTCATCAACTCCACAAGCTTTGAAGCTTTCATGTACACCTGGGAAATAGTCTTCATTCTCATCAATGAATTCCCAATCAACCCATCTCATATCACAGACAATTGGCTTCTTGTCAATCAGAATGGTCTCATAGAAATCCTGTTGTTCCTTGGTGTGGAACCTATAGTCCACTGCAGTCCTTGATACGTCTCCGACGTATCTATATTTTTTGATTGTTCCACGCTATTATATTATCTGTTTTGGATGTTTATGGGCTTTATTATGAACTTTTATATTATTTTTGGGACTAACCTATTAACCGAAAGCCCAGTGCAAATTGCTGTTTTTTTTGCCTATTTCAGTGTCTCACAGAAAAGGAATATCAAACAGAATCCAAACAGAATGAAACCTTCGCGAGGATCTTTTTTGGAACAAACACAATCCAAGAGACTTGGGGTGGATGTCAAGTAAGCAGCAAGGCGGCCACGAGGTAGGGCGGTGCACCCCCACCCTCGTGGGCCCCTCGCAGCTCCACCGACCTACTTCTTTCTCCTATATATACTCTTATACCATGAAAACATCAGGGAGAGCCATGAAACCACTTTTTCACTGCCGCAACCTTCTGTACCCGTGAGATCCCATCTGGGGACTGATGACCCACAAGTATTTGGGATCTATCGTAGTCCTTTCGATAAGTAAGAGTGTCGAACCCAACGAGGAGCAGAAGGAAATGATAATTGGTTTTCAGCAAGGTATTCTCTGCAAGTACTGAAATAAGTGGTAACATATAGTTTTTTGTGATAAGATAGATTGTAATGAGCAACAAGTAACAAAAGTAAAAAAGTGCAGCAAGATGGCCCAATCCTTTTGTAGCAAAGGACAAGCCGGAACAAACTCTTATAATAGGAAAAGCACTCCCGAGGACACATGGGAATATTGTCAAGCTAGTTTTCATCATGTTCATATGATTCGCGGTCGATACTTTGATAATTTGATATGTGGGTGGACCGCTGCTTGGGTGCTGTTCTTACTTGAACAAGCATCCCACTTATGAGTAACCTCTATTGCAAGCATCCGCAACTACAACAAAAGTATTAAGGTAAACCTAACCATAGCATGAAACATATGGATCCAAACCAGCCCCTTACGAAGCAACGCATTAACTAGGGTTTAAGCTTTTGTCACTCTAGCAACCCATCATCTACTTATTACTTCCCAATGCCTTCCTCTAGGCCCAAATAATGGTGAAGTGTTATGTAGTCGACGTTCACATAACACCACTAGAGGCTAGACAACATACATCTTATCAAAATATCAAACGAATACCAAATTCACATGACTACTAATAGCGAGACTTCTCCCTTGTCCTCAGGAACAAACTTAATTACTCACAAAGCATATTCATGTTCATAATCAGAGGGGTAATAATATGCATATAGGATCTGAACATATGATCTTCCACCAAATAAACCAACTAGCATCAACTACACGGAGTAATCAACACTACTAGCAACCTACTAGCACCAATCCCGGACTTTGAGACAAGAATTGGATATAAGAGATGAACTAGGGTTTGGAGATGAGATGGTGCTGGTGAAGATGTTGATGGATATTGCCCTCTCCCGATGAGAGGAGCGTTGGTGATGATGATGGTGATGATTTCCCCCTCCCGGAGGGAAGTATCCCCGGCAGAACAGCTCTGCCGGAGCTCTAGATTGGATCCGCCAAGGTTTCGCCTCGTGGCGGCGGAGTTTCGTCCCGAAAAGTTCCTTCTTATTTTTTTCTCATCGAAAGACCTCATATAGGAGAAGATGGGCATCGGAGAGCCACCAGGGGGCCCACAAGGTAGGGACGCGCCATAGGGTGGCGCGCCCCTCCCACCCTCGTGAGAAGGGTGTGGGCCCCCTGGCCTTCATCTTTGGCGTGGATTTTTCTTTATTTCTGTTAAGACGTTCCGTGGAGTTTCAGGACTTTTGGAGTTGCGCAGAATAGGTCTCTAACATTTGCTCCTTTTCTAGACCAGAATTCTAGCTGCCGGCATTCTCCCTCCTTATGTAAACCTTGTAAAATAAGAGAGAATAGCCATAAGTATTGTGACATAAAGTGAAATAACAGTCCATAATGTGATAAATATCGATATAAAAGCATGATGCAGAATGGACGTATCAACTCCCCCAAGATTAGACCTCGCTTGTCCTCAAGCGAAAAGCCGATAACAATAAATATGTCCTCATGTTTCGGGGTAGAGGCGTCGATAAAAAGAAAATACGGACATGAAGGCATCATGATTATTCTCATAACAGCAACATATATAGATTTTGTCATATGATTACTTATGTTCAAGTGATGATCTATTCACAATGCAAAAGTATAAATCATAAACCTTATTGGGCTCCGGCAAACTATAATCTCAGTCATTGAAGCAATTGCAATTTATCATAACATCGGAAAGAGTATATGTCAGAGCTAGAAAGCAAGTCCACATACTCAACTATCATTTAGTCCTCCATAATTGCTAACACTCACGCGATACTTGTGGTTACGAAGTTTTAGTCGGATACAGAGAAAGATAGGAGCTTACAGTTTTTCCCCACAACCTTTTACCTCAGGGGTAATGTCAACAATAATGGTTCATGCTCCCCTACATCCAATTAGATATATATATATATCATGTTCTTTCCAACATGCTGAGCTTGCCAAAGGATAAAATGAAAAAGAAGTGGTGAAGATCACCATGACTCTTGCATAAGGTAGAAGATAACAATAAAGGATAGGCCCTTCGCAGAGGGAAGCAGAGGTTGCCATGCGCTTTTATGGTTGGATATATAAAATCTCAATGCGAAAGAACGTCACTTTATATTGCCCCTTGTGATATGAACCTTTATTATGCAGTCTGTCGCTTTTATTACTTCCACATCACAAGATCATATAAAGCTTATTTCTCACACACCAATCAATCATACATATTTAGAGCATTTTTTATTGCTTTGCACCGATGACAACTTACTTGAAGGATCTTACTCAATCCATAGGTAGATATGGTGGACTCTCATGGCAAAACTAGTTTAGGGATTTTGGAAGCACAAGTAGTATTTCTAATTAGTGCTGAGAATTTGGCTAGCATGAGGGGGAAAGGCAAGCTCAACAAGTTAGAGGATCCATGACAACATACTTTATCTCAGATATAAGAAATACATAACTCATTACGTTGTCTTCCTTGTCCAACATCAACTCTTTAGCATGTCATATTTTAATGAGTGCTCCCAATCATAAAAGATGTCAATGATAATATATCTATATGTGAAAACCTCTCTTTCCTTATTACTTCCTATTAATTGCAACAATGACCAAAGCTATGTCTGCCAACTCCCAACAACTTTTAATCATCATACTCTTTATATGTGAAGTCATTACTCTCAATAAGATCAATATGAACTTTTTGTTTCTTTTTATTCTTTTTTTCTTTCTTTTATTCACCCAAGATCATGGCAAAATAATCAAGCCCTTGACTCAACACTAATCTTTATTATATATAGCTCACAGACTCGATTACATAGAGAGATCATAAAGCAAAACTCAGAACTAGATCATGCCATAAACTTTATTCTACTAGATCAAGATACTACTAATAGGATCGAACTAAGAAAAACGGTAAAAATAGGAGTTGTGATTGTGATACGATACCGGGGCACCTCCCCCAAGCTTGGCAGTTGCCAGGGGGAGTGCCCATACCCAGATACTCAATTCTTCTTTGTTGGAGGAGATGGCAGAGGTGTTGTTGATGATGCGGGCTTGTCATCCATCTTCCAAGGCATAGGTTCACTATCATAGAAAGATGATCGAGTCTCCGGAATCGTCAAATCTGCAGCCAAACTCATTCTTTTGAATCTATATTCATACTCACAGTTTTGGTTTTGAAGGTAATAGACTTGGGCTTGGAGGTTCTCGATCTTCTCATATAGCTTGAAGATGGCTTCCTCGGTGTTCTTGGCATCCGGCTTGTAATTGTTAGTGAACAACGCAAGCATCGTGTGGCTAGCGTTGATTCCACGCTCCACCATCCCCTGGCACTTGAAAACTTGTTGCTCCAATGCTTCGAGCCTTGTCTCTATGCTTCCGGTCCCCTTTGGTCCATCTTCATCGAGGATGTGCAGCAACCCATCACGCAACTCAATGGTTTGAGGGTGTCGCAGCACCCCCGCGAGGTAAGGGTTGATGACCTTCTCGAAGAACTTGTCCTTGGAGGCGCTTGGGGTCGTCATGATAACCTAGATCTGTCAGAAAAACAGCTCGAAACAAAAATAGGAGATTTTTGTGTGATACGGGAGTCAAAACCTTCGGGAGGTTATATAATGAATTTTTACCGACCAAAATACGTATCGTGCAAGAAAACGGAGTCCGGAAGGCACACGAGGTGCTCACGAGGTAGGGGGCGCGCCCAGGGGGTAGGGCGCGCCCACCACCCTCGTGTCCTTCCCGGACTGCTACTTATTTTTCTATTTTTCTAAATATTCCAAAACGGAGAAATATTGCCTTAAAAATTGTTTTGGAGTCGGTTTACTTACCGTACCACATACCTATTCCTTTTCGGAGTCTAAAACGGTCTGGAAAGTGTCCCTTATGTATTCCTCCAGGGTTACGGTTTCAATAATATTAGTTTCAACATTTATGGGATTACCTGAGATATAATGTTTGATTCTTTGACCATTTACCACCTTCGGATTTGTGCCCTCGAAGTTGTTGATTTTTATGGCACCGGAACGATAGACCTCCTCGATAACATAGGGGCCTTCCCATTTAGAGAGAAGTTTTCCTACAAAAAATCTTAAACGAGAGTTGTATAGCAATACATAATCACCTACATTAAACTCACGCTTTTGTATCCTTTTGTCATGCCATCTTTTAACTTTTTCTTTAAACAACTTGGCATTTTCATAAGCTTGGGTTCTCCATTCATCAAGTGAGCTAATATCAAATAACCTCTTTTCACCGGCAAGTTTAAAATCATAGTTAAGCTCTTTAATAGCCCAATATGCCTTATGTTCTAGTTCGAGAGGTAAGTGACATGCTTTTCCATAGACCATTTTATACGGAGACATACCCATAGGATTTTTGTATGCAGTTCTATAAGCCCATAACGCATCATCAAGTTTCTTAGACCAATTCTTTCTAGACCTATTAACAGTCTTTTGCAAAATTAATTTGAGCTCTCCATTGCTCAACTCTACTTGACCACTAGACTGTGGGTGATAAGGAGATGCAATTCCATGATTAACATCATATTTAGCAAGCATTTTATGGAAAGCACCATGAATAAAGTGTGAACCACCATCAGTCATTAAATATCTAGGGAGTCCAAACCTCGGGAAAATAACTTCTTTAAGCATTTTAATAGAAGTATTATGATCAGCACTACTAGTTGGAATAGCTTCTACCCACTTAGTAACGTAATCAACAACAACTAAAATATGTGTATATCCATTAGAGGCAGGAAAAGGCCCCATATAATTAAAGCCCCAAACATCAAACGGTTCAATAACAAGTGAATAATTCATAGGCATTTCTTGACGTCTACTAATATTACCAATTCTTTGACATTCATCACAAGACAAGACAAACTTACGGGCATCCTTGAAGAGAGTAGGCCAATAAAAACCAGATTGCAATACCTTTTGTGCAGTTCTATCTCCAGCGTGGTGTCCTCCATAAGACTTAGAGTGACACTTGCGTAGGATCTGTTCCTGTTCATGCTCAGGTACACAATGTCTAATAACACCATCTACTCCTTCTTTATAAAGATTTGGGTCATCCCAAAAG
Source organism: Triticum dicoccoides (assembly GCF_002162155.2). Lineage (NCBI taxonomy): Eukaryota > Viridiplantae > Streptophyta > Magnoliopsida > Poales > Poaceae > Triticum > Triticum dicoccoides. The sequence goes on along the minus strand of NC_041390.1, from coordinate 485,433,617 downwards.
TAATGTCTTAAATCATAGAAGAACTTTTTCTTTTGCTGGTATGTGAAGCTAGGTGGTATAAATTTAGCAACAATATAATTAGCATAATCAGCATACCATGGAGTACTATGAGAAGTACTTATAACATTTAATTGTTCATCAGGAAAGCTATCATTAATAGGTAGTGGGTCATCAAGAATATTTTCTAACCTAGACAGGTTGTCTGCAATGGGGTTCTCAGCTCCGTTTCTATCAACAATATGCAAATCAAATTCTTGAAGCAAGAGAACCCATCTAATAAGTCTAGGTTTAGCATGTTTCTTTTCCATAAGATATTTAATAGCAGCATGATTTGTTTGAATAGTTACTTTAGAATCAACAATATAAGATCTGAACTTATCACAAGCAAATACAACTGCTAAGAGTTCTTTTTCAGTAGTAGCATAATTTCTTTGAGCATTGTCTAGAGTCTTACTAGCATAATGAATAACATTTAATATCTTGTCAACTCTTTGCCCTAGAACAACACCTACAGCATAATCACACATAATTTCAAAGGGTAGGTTCCAATCAGGTGGCTGAACAACTGGTGTAGAGACTAATGCTTTCTTAAGTATTTCAAATGCTTCTACACAATCATCATCAAAGAAAAATGGTATATCTTTTTGCAATAAATTAGTTAGAGGCCGAGAAATTTTTGAGAAGTCCTTTATGAACCTCCTGTAAAATCCGGCGTGACCAAGGAAACTTCTTATACCTTTGATGTCCTTGGGACATGGCATCTTTTCAATAGCATCAACCTTGGCTTTATCAACTTCAGTACCTCTTTCAGAAACTTTGTGCCCCAAGACAATACCTTCATTAACCATAAATTGGCACTTTTCCCAATTCAAGACAAGATTAGTTTCTTCACATCTCTGCAAAACTCAATCAAGATTGCTCAAGCAATCATCAAAAGAGGAACCGTAGACAGAAAAGTTGTCCATGAAAACCTCACAAATCATTTCACAAAAGTCAGAGAATATAGCCATCATGCATCTTTGAAAGGTAGCAGGTGCATTACATAAACCAAAAGGCATACATCTATAAGCAAAAGTACCAAAAGGGCATGTAAAAGTAGTCTTTGATTGATCTCTAGCCGACACAGGTATTTGAGAGAAACCAGAATAACCATCTAGAAAGCAATAGTGTGTATGTTTGCATAATCTTTCTAGCATTTGATCAATAAAAGGTAAGGGGTAATGATCTTTCTTAGTAGCTTTATTTAATTTGCCAAATCAATTACCATCCTATAACCTGTGATAATTCTTTGTGGAATCAATTCATCGTTATCATTAGGAACAACAGTAATACCTCCCTTCTTAGGGACACAATGGACATGACTTACCCACTCACTATCAACAACGGGATAGATTATACCTGCCTCCAGAAGCTTTAGTATTTCTTTTCTTACCACTTCTTTCATTTTAGGATTCAGACGTCGTTGAGGATCACGAACTGGTTTGACATCTGCTTCCAAATTTATTTTATGTTGACATAGAGTGGGACTTATGCCCTTAAGATCATCAAGAGTATATCCAATAGCAGCACGATGCTTCTTTAGAGTTTTCAATAATCTTTCTTCTTCATGCTCTGAAAAGTTAGCACTAATAATAACAGGATATATCTTCTTTTCATCAATATAAGCATATTTAAGATTATGAGAAAAAGGTTTAAGCTCAAACACGGGATCACCCTTGGGTGGAGGAGGATCCCATAAAATTTCAACAGGCAAATTGTGGTGCAGAATAGGTTCCTGTTTAAAGAATACTTCATCTATTTCCCTTCTTTCTTTCATGAACATATCATTTTCATGGTCTAGCAAATAGTGTTCTAAAGGATCACCAGGAGGTACAACAATAGAAGCAAGACCAATAATTTCGTCCTTACTAGGTAATTCTTCCTCACGATGTTATTTACTAAATTTAGAGAAATTAAACTCATGAACCATATCATCCAAGCCAACAGGAACAATATTATTAGTGCAGTCTATGGTAGCATAGACAGTATTTAAGAAGGGTCTACCAAATATAATGGGACAAAAGCTATCTTGTGGAGAAGTAAGAACAAGAAAATCAGCAGGATATTTAGTTTTCCCACACAAGACTTCAACATCTCTAACAATTCCAATTGGTGCAATAGTATCTCTATTAGCAAGTTTAATAGTAACATCAATATCTTCTAACTCAACAGGTGCAATTTCATTCTTAATTTCTTTGTATAAGTCATGAGGTATAACACTAGCACTAGCACCCATATCACATAAGCCATGATAACAATGATCTTCTATTTTAACAGAAATAACAGGCACTCCTACCACAGGTCTATGTTTATCTTTAGCACAAGGTTTAGCAATTCTAGCAGTTTCACCTTCGAACTGAATAACATGCCCATCAATATTATCAGATAAGAGATCTTTAACAATAGCAATATTAGGTTCTACTTTAAATTGCTCAGGAGGTGTATAAGTTCTAATATTACTTTTACGAACAACAGTTGAAGCTTTAGCATGATCCTTTATTCTAACAGGGAACGGTGGTTTCTCAATATAAGAAGTAGGAACAATAGGATCATTATAAGTGACAGTCTTTTCTTCAACTTTAATAGGTGCAGCTACTTTTACTTCTATGGGAGGATGATATTTAAACCACTTCTCCTTAGGGAGATCAACATAAGTAGCAAAATATTCACAGAAAGAAGCTACTATCTCAGAGTCAAGTCCATATTTAGTGCTAAACTTATAGAAAATATCAGTATCCATAAAAGATTTAACACAATCAAACTTAGGTGTCATACCTGACTCCTTACCTTCATCGAGGTCCCAATCTGCAGAGTTGCGTTTAATTCTATCCAATAAATTCCATCTGAATTCAATAGTCTTCATCATAAAAGAGCCAGCACAAGAAGTATCGAGCATGGTGCGATTGTTTTCAGAAAACCGAGCATAAAAACTTTGCATAATTATTTCTCTTGAGAGCTCATGATTGGGGCATGAATATAACATTGATTTAAGCCTCCCCCAAGCTTGAGAGATGCTTTCTCCTTCGCGAGGCCAGAAATTATATATATAATTGCAATCACGATGAACAAGATGCATAGGGTAATACTTTTGATGAAATTCCAGCTTCAATCTTTTATAGTCCCATGATCTCATATCATCATATAGCCTATACCATATCATTGCGTCTCCCTTCAAAGATAAAGGGAAGACCTTCTTCTTAGCAACATCATCGGGTATACCTGCAAGCTTAAATAATCCACAAACTTCATCCACATATATTAAGTGCTCATCAGGATGCTTTGTTCCATCTCCTGTAAAAGGGTTATCTAGCAATTTTTCTATCATACCCGAAGGATACTCATAAGGAATTTCATTTTCAATAGGTTCACTAGGTTGAGGAGCAACTCTTTGCTCTACTGGACGGGGTGAAGATACCCCGAACAAGCCCCTCATAGAATTACTTTCCATAGTAACAAGTGACAGTAAATTTCAGCACACTATATATTTTTTTCCTTACCAAATTCAACCTACCAAAGGCGCTACACTCCCCGGCAACGGCGCCAGAAAAGAGTCTTGATGACACACAAGTATAGGGGATCTATCATAGTCCTTTCGATGAGTAAGAGTGTCGAACCCAACAAGGAGCAGAAGGAAATGATAAGCGGTTTTTAGCAAGGTATTCTTTGCAAGTACTGAACTAAGTGGTAAGAGATAGTTTTGTCATGGGATAAATTGTAACGAGCAACAAGTAACAAAAGTAAATAAAGTGCAGCAAGGTGGCCCAATCCTTTTGTAGCAAAGGACAAGCCGGAACAAACTCTTATAATAGGAAAAGCGCTCCTGAGGACACATGGGAATATCGTCAAGCTAGTTTTCATCACGTTCATATGATTCACGTTCGATACTTTGATAATTTGATATGTGGGTGGACCGGCGCTTGGGTGCTGTTCTTACTTGAACAAGCACCCCACTTATGATTAACCTTTATTGCAAGCATCCGCAACTACAACAAAAGTATTAAGGTAAACCTAACCATAGCATGAAACATATGGATCCAAATCAGCCCCTTACGAAGCAACACATAAACTAGGGTTTAAGCTTCTGTCACACTAGCAACCCATCACATACTTATTACTTCCCAATGCCTTCCTATAGGCCCAAATAATGGTGAAGTGTTATGTAGTCGACGTTCACATAACACCACTAGAGGCTAGACAACATACATCTTATCAAAATATCAAACGAATACCAAATTCACATGACTACTAATAGCGAGACTTCTCCCTTGTCCTCAGGAACAAACCTAATTACTCACAAAGCATATTCATGTTCATAATCAGAGGGGTAATAATATGCATATAGGATTTGAACATATGATCTTCCACCAAATAAACCAACTAGCATCAACTACAAGGAGTAATCAACACTACTAGCAACCTACTAGCACCAATCCCGGACTTTGAGACAAGAATTGGATACAAGAGATGAACTAGGGTTTGGAGATGAGATGGAGATTGCCCTCTCCCGATGAGAGGAGCGTTGGTGATGACGATGGTGATGATTTCCCCCTCCCGGAGGGAAGTATCCCGGCAGAACAGCTCTGCCGGAGCTCTAGATTGGATCCGCCAAGGTTCCGCCTCGTGGCGGCGGAGTTTTGTCTCAAAAAGTTCCTTCTTATTTTTTCTCATCGAAATACCTCATATAGGAGAAGATGGGCATCGGAGAGCCACTAGGGGGCCCACGAGGTAGGGGGCGCGCCCTAGGGGGGGCGGCGCCCCCCACCCTCGTGAGAAGGGTGTGGGCCCCCTGGCCTTCATCTTTGGCGTGGATTTTTCTTTATTTCTTTTAAGACGTTCCGTGGAGTTTCAGGACTTTTGGAGTTGCGCAGAATAGGTCTCTAATATTTGCTCCTTTTCCAGACCAAAATTCCAGCTGCTGGCATTCTCCCTCCTTATGTAAACCTTGTAAAATAAGAGTGAATAGCCATACGTATTGTGACATAAAGTGAAATAACAGTCCATAATGTGATAAATATCGATATAAAAGCATGTTGCAGAATGGACGTATCAGGGACCTTTTCTGGTGATCTGCCGGAGGGGGATTCGATCACGGAGGGCTTCTACATCAACACCATAGCCTCTCCGAGGATGTGTGAGTAGTTTACCACAGACCTTCGGGTCCATAGTTATTAGCTAGATGGCTTCTTCTCTCTCTTTGGATGTCAATACAAAGTTCTCCTCGATGTTCTTGGAGATATATTCGATGTAATTCTTTTTGCGGTGTGTTTGACGAGATCCGATGAATTGTGGGTTTATGATTAAGATTATCTATGAACAATATTAGATTCTTCTCTGACTTCTTATATGCATGATTTGATATCTTTGCAAGTCTCTTCGAATTATCAGTTTGATTTGGCCTACTAGATTGATCTTTCTTGCAATGGGAGAAGTGCTTAGCTTTGGGTTCAATCTTGCGGTGTCCTTTCCTAGTGTCAGTAGGGGCAGCAAGGCACGTATTGTATTGTTTCCATTGAGTATAAAAAGATGGGGTTTATATCATATTGCTTGAGTTTATCCCTCTACATCATGTCATCTTGGGTAATGCGTTACTCTGTTCTTTTGAACTTAATACTCTAGATGCATGCTAGATAGCGGTCGATGTGTGGAGTAATAGTAGTAGATGCAGAATCATTTCGGTCTACTTGAAATGGACGTGATGCCTATGTTCATGATCATGCCTAGATATCATCATAACTATGCACTTTCTATCAATTGCTTGGCAGTAATTTGTTCACTCACCGTAATATATGCTATCTTGAGAGAAGCCACTAGTGAAACCTATGGCCCCCGGGTCTACTTTACATCATATAAGTTTCCGATCTACGATTCTAGTTTACTATATATTTTGCAATCTTTACTTTTCAATCTATACAACAAAAATACCAAAAATATTTATCTTATTATCTCTATCAGATCTCACTTTCGTAAGTGACCGTGAAGGGATTGACAACCCCTTTATCGCGTTGGTTGCGAGGTTCTTGTTTGTTTGTGCAGGTACTAGGTGACTTGCGTGTAGTCTCCTACTGGATTGATACCTTGGTTCTCAAAAACTGAGGGGAAATACTTACGCTAGTTTCCTGCATCACCCTTTACCCTTCAAGGGAAAACAAACGCATGCTCAAGAGGTAGCAAGATGGCTTTCTAGCACCGTTGCCGGGGAGATCTACGCCAAGTCAAGACATACCAAGTACCCATCACAAACTCTTATCCCTCGCATTACATTATTTGCCATTCGCCTATCGCTTTCCTCTCCCCCACTTCACCCTTACCGTTTTACTCGCCTCTTTCATGTTCGCCCTTTTTCCGTTCGTCTCTTTTCGCTTGCCTCTTGTGTGTCTGTGTGTTAGATCGTTTATTTTGCCCTCATGGATAGTTCTCCTATCATTGTTAACAGTCTCGATAATGAAGTTCTTAATTTTAAACAAAGGGAGGGAGAAGACTTAAAAGATGCTTGGTATATAATTTGCAATGCTCAAAATAGATCTATTAAAAAGAAATCTACTTCCATTCTTCTTCGCAATTTTTACGTAGGCATCAGTCCTTGGTATAGATATGTTCTTGACACCATCACCGGAGGGAATTTTTTGGGAAGTCATACTTTTGATTCTTATAATGCTATGATAGATTTGTTAGGTCCACCACCTCTTTTGGTCAATGGAACTATTTTAACTTTGGAACATGTGATGCAAAGGCTTGATATTATTGAAAATAAAATTGCCATGTAGAACTAATTGAAAATTTGGATAAAAAGATCCACAATCAAATTACTCAATATGGATCTAAGGTAGGAGTTACTCTGAAAAATCTTAAGGAAAAGGAACCCATAGTTAATAAAAGGATAGATCAAGATTCCACTCGAATCGATAAACTCGAAGAGATTATTACCAACTTGGGGTCTACTTTTTCTGCCATTAAAAACACCCCAAATCCTCCTCCTACCAAAGTTGCCAAATTTATCTATGTTCCTAAGAATAAGGGTGAATCTTCTAGTAAGAAAAATGAAGATCTCAAATCAATAAGTGTTCACCCCAACTTTTTTGATATCGTTGAGGAATCTTTTGCTACGAGTGAATTTTTTGATTTTCTACCTAGGAGTTTGATCATTTGCAAAAATAAAGAACCTCCTAAGAGCTATAAGTGTTCTATTAAAGAATTACCTACCAAAGAGGACAATACCTAGATCTATTCTTGTTTTCATGCCTAGCTAGGGGCGTTAAACGATAGCGCTTGTTGGGAGGAAACCCAATTTTCTTTTTGTTCCTTACTTGTTGTTCCTGTTTAGTAATAAATAATCTATACTCTATTATGATTGTGTTTTTTATGTTTCAATTAGTGTTTGTGCTAAGTAAAGCCCTTAGGATCTTCTTGGATGATTGTTATTTGATCTTGCTGAAAAAAACAGAAAGTATGCGCTCACGAGAATAATTTTCATTTTTAACCAGAGAGCGATAAAATACTGATTCCAACTGCAGTAGATCAATATACAAAATTTTTAGGATGTCCTAATTTCTCAGGATTTTTGACAGATTCTGTTTTTCATGTGTTGCTTGCTTATTTTGATGAATCTATGGCTAGTATCGGGGGGTATGAACCATAGAGAAGTTAGAATACAGTAGGTTTAATACCAATACAAATAAATAATGAGTTTACTATAGTACCTTAAAGTGATGGTTTGTTTTCTTAGACTAACGGAGCTCATGAGATTTTCTGTTGAGTTTTGTGTTGTGAAGTTTTCAAGTTTTTGGGTGAAGATTTGATGGATTTCGGAACAAGGAGTGGGAAGAGCCTAAGCTTGGGGATGCCCAGGGCACCCAAATGTAAAATTCAAGGACAACCAAAAGCCTAAGCTTGGGGATGCCCCGGAAGGCATCCCCTCTTTCGTCTTAATCTATCGGTAACTTTACTTGAGGCTATATTTTTATTCACCACATGATATGTGTTTTTCTTGGAGCATCTTGTATGATTTGAGTATTTGCTTTTTAGTTTACCACAATCATCCTTGCTGTACACACTGTCGGCGTTCTGGGAACGGGGGTCCCCAGACTTGCCTGACTGCGGCCCACGGTGTGGCTCCATCAGTGGCCATGTACAGCCCATCTTCACCAGCAAACACTCAAGACCCTCGTGAGGGGCCAAGCCTCACGAGGCGGACGATGCAAGACCTCCTCAGGGGCGGCTTCACCAGGCTGGCTCGTGAGGGGCGGAGAGATCAAGGCAAGGGATACCTCGCGAGGTTTGTGTGATGCAAGCCATGATGACTGGAACCAGACGAGCGGCAGGCAGGCGCCAGCGCGCAGTGTCCTCGTTTCCTCTTTGGTGCTAAAGGGGCAAGCGCAGACGAGGAGTTCCGACGCATCAGAAAAAGGTTTTCATATCGGTGCAATAAGACCAAGACCAACAGGACGGCAGGACGGAGGTCACCGTGGAGCCCAAGACGGCGTCACCGCCAGAGCCTTTGGCAGGCGAAGACTACTTTTGTCAGGATAGCTTGTACTTGCTGTCCCCCTTCAAATTGGCCGTTATGGGATCCCTTCCCGCCTAATATTTGGGAAGATGACCCGGGCCTCTATAAATAGGGCTAGCCACCACCTTAGAAAGGGAGGATCCAGAATCGTATCAACTCCCCAAGCACAAGAACACCTCTCCTCAGGAGGCTGTTCTTCCCTTGTAAATGTTCATCCTCAGCCCAAGAGGCAATCCACCACACCACACTAGAGTAGGGTATTACACCACATCGGTGGCCCGAACCAGTATAAACTCTCGTGTCTCTTGTTCTGTGGGTTCATCGAGCTAGGCCGTGAGATCATGATGTGTGCGAGCTAGAGAGGGGGAGAGATCTTTGTGCGCACCCCAGTGTTCGAACCTCAAGGGTTTTTCCGGAACCCGAAATCCGACACACACCTTTTGGGAGAGACACACATGAATTGGAATTTATTAGAATACTCTATGTGCTTCACTTATATCTTTTGAGCTAGGTAATTTTGCTCTAGTGCTTCACTTAAATCTTTCTAGAGCACCGTGGTGGTTTTATTTTATAGAAATTGTTGATCTCTCATGCTTCACTTATATCATTTTGAGAGTCTTCTAGAACAACATGGCAATTTGCTTTGGTTATGAAATTAGTCCTAATATGATAGGCATCCAAGATAGGTATAATAAAAACTTTCATATAGAGTGCATTAAATGTTATGAGAAGTTTAACTCTCGATAGTTGTTTTGAGATATAAAGGTGGTAATATTAGAGTTGTGCTAGTTGAGTAATTATGGAATTGAGAAATACTTGTGTTGAAGTTGGCAAGTCCCGTAGCATGCACGCATGGTAAACTTTGTGTGACAAATTTAAAGCATTAGGTGTTCGTTGATTGCTTTCCTTATGAGTGGCGGTCGGGGACGAGCGATGGTCTTTTCCTACCAATCTATCCCCCTAGGAGCATGTGCATAGTGCTTGGTTTTGATGACTTGTAGATTTTTACAATAAGTATATGAGTCCTTTATGACTAATGTTGAGTCCATGGATTATACGCACTCTCACCCTTCCATCATTGCTAGCCTCTTCGGTACCATGCATTGCCCTTTCTCACCTCGAGAGTTGGTGCAAACTTCGCCGGTGCATCCAAACCCCGTGATATGATACGCTCTATCACACATAAGCCTCCTTATATCTTCCTCAAAACAGCCACCATACCTACCTATTATGGCATTTCCATAGCCATTCCGAGATATATTGCCATGCAACTTTCCACCATTCCTTTTATTATGACACGCTCCATCATTGTCATATGTCCTTGCATGATCATGTAGTTGACATCGTATTTGTGGAAAAGCCACCTTCATAATTCTTTCATACATGTCACTCTTGATTCATATCCCGGTACACCGCAGGAGGCACTCACATAGAGTCATATTTTGTTCTAAGTATCGAGTTGTAATTCTTGAGTTGTAAAGTAAATAAAAGTGTGATGATTTTCATTATTAGATCATTGTCCGATGTGAGGAAAGTTCTTCGAAAAAAGGAGAAAGGCCATAAAAAAAGAGGCCCAAAAAATGAGAGAAAAAGAGAGAAGGGGCAATGTTACTATCCTTTTTCCACTCATGTGCTTCAAAGTAGCACCATGATCTTCATGATAGAGAGTCCCTTATGTTGTCACTTTCATATACTAGTGAGAATTTTTAATTATAGAACTTGGCTTGTATGTTCAAACAATGGGCTTCCTCAAAATGCCCTAGGTCTTCGTGAGCAAGCAAGTTGGATGCACAGCCACTTAGTTACTTTTGTTGAGCTTTCATATATTTATAGCTCTAGTGCATCCGTTGCATGGCAATCCCTACTCCTTGCGTTGACATCAACTGATGGGCATCTTCATAGCCCGTTGATTAGCCGCGTCAATGTGAGACTTTCACCCTTTTTGTCTTCTCAGACAACCTCATCATCATATTCTATTCCACCCATAGTGCTATATCCATGGCTCGCGCTCACATATTGCATGGAAGTTGAAAAAGTTTGAAAAGACTAAAGTATGAATCAATTGCTTGGCTTGTCATCGGGGTTGTGCATGATGGGAGCATTTTGTGTGATGAAAATGAAGCATGGCCAAACTATATGATTCTGTAGGGATAAGCTTTCTTCGGCCATGTTATTTTGATAAGACATGATTGCTTGGTTAGCATTGCTTGAAGTATTATTATTTTTATGTCAATATTTAATTTTGTCTAGAATCTTTCGGATCTAAACATTCATGCTGCAATAAAGAGAAATACATTGAAAATTATGTTAGGTAGCATTCCACAACAAAAATTCTATTTTTATCATTTACCTACTCAAGGACGAGCAGGAATTAAGGCTGGGGATGCTTGATACGTCTCCAACGTATCTATAATTTTTTATTGTTCCATGCTATTATATTATCTGTTTTGGATGTTTATGGGCTTTATTATGCACTTTTATATTATTTTTGGGACTAACCTATTAACCGAAGGCCCAGTGCAGATTGTTGTTGTTTTTGCCTATTTCAGTGTTTCGCAGAAAAGGAATATCAAACGGAATCCAAACGGAATGAAACCTTCGCAAGAATATTTTTTGGAACAAACGCAATCCAGGAGACTTGGAGTGGACGTCAAGGAAGCAGCGAGGCGGCCACGAGGTAGGGCGGTGCGCCCAGGGGGGCCAGGTGCGACCCCACCCTCGTGGGCCCCTTGCAGCTCCACCGACCTACTTCTTTCACCTATATATACTCTTATACCCTAAAAACATCAGGGGGAACCACGAAACGACTTTTCCACCGCCGCAACCTTCTGTACCCATGAGATCCCATCTGGGGACCTTTTCCGGTGATCTGCCGGAGGGGGATTCGATCACGGAGGGCTTCTACATCAACACCATAGCCTCTCCGAGGATGTGTGAGTAGTTTACCATAGACCTTTGGGTCCATAGTTATTAGCTAGATGGCTTATTCTCTCTCTTTGGATCTCAATACAAAGTTCTCCTCGATGTTCTTGGAGATCTATTCAATGTAATTCTTTTTGCGGTGTGTTTGCCGAGATCCGATGAATTGTGGGCTTATGATTAAGATTATCTATGAAAAATATTTGATTCTTCTCTGAATTCTTATATGCATGATTTGATATCTTTGCAAGTCTCTTCGAATTATCAGTTTCGTTTGGCCTACTAGATTGATCTTTCTTGCAATGGGAGAAGTGCTTAGCTTTGGGTTCAATCTTGCACTGTCCTTTCCAAGTGACAGTAGGGGCAACAAGGCACGTATTGCATTGTTGACATCGAGGATAAAAAGATGGGGTTTCTATATCATATTGCTTGAGTTTATCCCTCTACATCACGTCATCTTGCGTAATGCGCTACTCTGTTCTTTTGAACTTAATACTCTAGATGCATGCTGGATAGCGGTCGATGTGTGGAGTAATACTAGTAGATGCAGAATCGTTTCGGTCTACTTGACACGGATGTGATGCCTATGTTCATGATCATATGCCTAGATATCATCATAACTATGCAATTTTCTATCAATTGCTCGGCTGTAATTTGTTCACCCACCGTAATATATGCTATCTTGAGAGAAGCGACTAGTGAAACCTATGGCCCCCGGGTCTACTTTACATCATATAAGTTTCCGATTTACAATTCTAGTTTACTATTTATTTTGCAATCTTTACTTTTCAATCTATACAACAAAAATACCAAAAATATTTATCTTATTATCTCTATCAGATCTCACTTTCGTAAGTGACCGTGAAGGGATTGACAACCCCTTTATCGCCTTGGTTGAGAGGTTCTTGTCTGTTTGTGCAGGTACTAGGTGACTTGCATGTAGTCTCCTACTGGATTGATACCCTGGTTCTCAAAAACCGAGGAATATACTTACGCTACTTTGCTGCATTACCCCGTCCTCTTCAAGGGAAAACCAACGCATGCTCAAGAGGTAGATGTCCTCCTCCTCACAGCATAAAGATCAGACTGTCTCGAAAGTCTCAGTCCTTCATCCTTCCTGATGTTCATGTCCTCTGCCACTGGATGAGTGTCATTGTGGTCTGAAATCTTAGGTTTTAGTTTTCTCTGCACTTGGGCTTCTGCATCTTCTTCTTCAACTTCAGGCACCGGGGCCTTGTTCTTTTATTTAGCTGGGATGTTCCTGGTGCTTCTCTTGGGCTTAGAAGGCTTTTGAGCTTAAGCAGCAGCCTTGGGAGCAGTTTTGGGCTTTGATGGAGCACTCCCTGACTTGATTGCATCTCCCATGAGCTTTTGGGACTTGGGTGCTGGAGCAGTATCCTCTTCCTCTTCCTCTTCTTCTGGATCTCTCATTATGGAGGATCTACCAAGGACTCTGGCAGTGGTCTTCTTGACCCTCTCTTTCCTTTTCTTTCCCTCTCCAACAACCTCTTCAGTTGGCTTAGAGGTTTCAGCAGCTGAGGCCCTGGCCTTAGACATTGGAACTCTTTTTGCAGGTGCCTTCTTATGCAACCCTGGCTTAGTTGTTGCAGCAGTACCATACTCTTTCTTCAGCACCTTCTTTTTGGAGCTAACTTCCTCCTCAATAGCCACATAGTCCCGATCTTTAGAATCTTAGGTTTTCTTCTTCCTTGTTCTGGTGGCTGCCTTGGGCAAATTACTGGGAGTGCTCATGCTGCCATCATGTGAGGTGCTTGAGGGACTAGTACTGAGGGAGTCTTGGATTAGGGGGTCTCCGGACAGCCGGACTATCTCCATTGGCCGGACTGTTAGACTATGAAGATACAAGATTGAAGACTTCATCTCGTGTCCGGATGGGACTCTACTTTGCGTGGAAGGCAAGCTAGGCAATACGTATATGGATATCTCCTCCTTTGTAACCGACCTTGTGTAACCCTAGCCCTCTCCAGTGTCTATATAAACCGAAGGGTTTTAGTCCGTAGGACAACAATCACAACATACAATCATACCATAGGCTAGCTTCTAGGGTTTAGCCTCTCTGATCTCGTGGTAGATCTACTCTTGTAACAACCATATAATCAATATTAATCAAGTAGGACGTAGGGTTTTAGCTCCATCAAGAGGGCCCGAACCTGGGTAAAACTTCGTGTCCCTTGCCTCCTGTTACCATCCGGCCTAGACGCACAGTTCGGGACCCCCTACCCGATATCCACCGATTTTGACACCGACATTGGTGCTTTCATTGAGAGTTCCACTGTGTTGTCGCCACCAGGAAGGATGTCTCGTCCCGTATTTAAAGACGGCACTATCACTGAGGGAGCTCTGGCTATCGGCCAAACTCTCCGGCTAGGTGGTTTTCTTATGACAGCTTGTTCGGCCGCTGCACCGACGATGACTTCTCGGGTCATCAAAAGCAATCTTCACGTCAACTCGGAACTCGCCGAGCAGTTAGATCCAATGGAGCTCTCTTCCCTGAACGAGCTCTTGGATCGCATCGCCACCCTGGGAGTCACTACAGACTATGATCAGGTTGGGCCTAAACCCGATCTGAGAGATATTAACTCTCCCCAGGTCACCAATCACGTTGCAGTGGTGGAAGAACAATGCGGCAACCCTTCATCCATCTTAAGGACTAGCTATGTCCGGATTCCCGATCCCTCCAAGCCGGATACCCGCGGAGGGGAGGATGTCACTCAAAGCCCGAACCCAGAATCAGGCAGCGGGCTAGATTTACCAGAAAACATCCAAGAATCCAAACTTTCGAGTTCGGAAACTCCTTGGCCACTGAGCCTCAGATTGGGTGAGGATTCGGATTCAATTCCACCCACCCACCCAAACATACGTGATCTATCCCAAATTAGGCAAGAGCCCGAAGAAACAGTACACCATTACTGGGCCAGATTCCTCCTGGTCAAGAACAGGATAAAGGACTGCCGCGAGGAAGACGCAATTTCATTCTTCTGCAATAATTGCACGGACAAGGGAATCCTCAACGCCATAAGTCGTCGCGAAATTACATGCTTTGCCGACTTGGTGTCCATAGTACGAAAGTACTGTGCGATGGAAAGCGCCTGGAAAACCGAAATAAAATTTTGGGATAATCCGGTCCCAAATACAAACCCAGTCCGAAATAAAAGGGTGCATTATCACAATACACCTAGGTTAACTACCAAAAAGCAAAAGCCCTCTACGGGGTAAGAACCGTATTGGAGGGATGGCTCAACGGACCCTGCAAAATTCATAGTACAGCGGATGCGATACCAACGCACAACCTTCGAGCATGCTGGATACTCCGGCAGGTGGCCAAAAGTGGTGAGGATCTACTCCTCCCAAAAACCACAAAGCACCACCCCGAGGACAACAATACGGTCTTAACGGTCTTTGAGACCTTCGCGTCAAATAATAGACGGAAGCGAACACTCGCAGCAAGTCCGAAATCTGCCACATAGCAGAAACAAATCCTTGGAGCGACACGGCTATTACCTTCAATGCCAGTGACAAACCTATATTCCAAACAGCCCAAGTACCAGCCGCACTGGTCCTCAGTCCAATTGTAGACGGCTTTCGACTCACCAAGGTACTCATGGACGGCGGCGGCGGATTAAACATCATCTATGAGGAAACTCTTCAAAAGATGGAAATAGACTGGAGCCGCATTAAGCAAAGCAGCACAACCTTTAGAGGAATCATCCCCAATCGGGAAGCACACTGCGCTAGAAAAATCACACTAGACGTGGTATTCGGCACGCCGGATAATTACCGGTCCGAAGAAATTACATTCCAAGTGGCCCCATTCAGCAGCGGATACCACGCTCTATTAGGGCGGGAGGCGTTTACAATCTTCCAAGCCATACCCCATTACGGGTACATGAAGCTCAAAATGCCCGGGCCCAACGGAATCATCACTCTTGTTAGTGATCCAGACATAGCACTCCGCGCCGAAAATAAGACAGCTGCACTGGACCTTGAGGCACTATCCGAAGCCCTAGCGGCTGAAGAATTAACTGCTCTGCGCTCCACGGTGAACAGGGATGACGTTATACTCGATAAAAGATCCAAGTCCACCTCCTTTAAGCCGGCGGACGAAATAGTCAAATTCCCAGTCCATCCAACTGACCCTACAAAAGCAACTTCCATCGGGGCACAATTAAACCCTGATGTCGACGCCGCACTACGAGAGTTCCTATGCGAGAACTGGGACATTTTTGCCTGGCACCCTTCAGACATGCCAGTTTTTTCAATCCCATGCAGGCTGGCTGAACACAGCCTAAATATCCTAAAAGGATTCAAGCCAGTCAAGCAGGCTCTTCGACGTTTCTCCGAACCTAAAATACAAGCCATGGGAGAGGAACTAGCCAAGCTATTGGTGGCCGAATTCATCGGAGACATAAAACATCCGAACTGGCTAGCAAACCTGGTGATGGTACCAAAGAAGGACAAATCCCGGCGCTTGTGCGTCGATTTTAAGGACCTGAACAAGGCTGCCCAAAGAATCCCTTCCCCCTCCCCCGCATCGATCAAATCATCGATGCTACCGCAGGACATGATTCATTGTGTTTCCTTGACGCATACTCCGGTTACCATCAAATCAAAATGGCAGAGCCAGACCAAGCCACAACGGCATTCATCAGACCATACGGCCCATTCTGCTTCAACACAATGCCCTTCGGGCTAAAAAACGCCGGTGCAACATATCAGCGCATGATTCAGACATGCCTGGCAAACCAAATTGGCAAAACAATGGAGGCATACGTGGATGACGTGGTCGTTAAAACCAAGCATGTCGAAACTCTCGTAGACGACTTGAGGCTCACATTCGACAACCTCCGAACAAATGACATCAAGCTCAACCCGGAAAAATGCGTTTTCGGCGTACCAGCAGGAAAGCTCCTAGGATTCATTGTCTCTAGTAGAGGTATTGAAGCTAATACGGACAAAATTCGAGCGTTGTCGCAGTTGGCTACCCCAACAGACCTCAAACAAATACAAAAATTAACTGGATGCATGGCAGCTCTAAGCCGCTTTCTCTCCCGCTTGGGAGAAAAGGCATTACCCCTTTATCGTCTCCTTCGAGTGGACGGACGCCGCCACGGTCGGACTCAATGAAATAAAGGCCATATTGGCAACAAACCAAGTCTTGACCGCGCCAAACATTGGTGAACCAATGCTATTATACATTGCGTCAACTCATCAAGTAGTAAGCGCAGTGCTTGTCGTCGAGCGAGAAGTGGACGGACACAAATTTCCCCTTCAAAAGCCGGTTTACTACGTGTCCACTATCCTTACTCCATGCAAATCATGGTACCTACATTATCAAAAGATAGCGTACGCGGTATTCATGGCACCCCGGAAGCTGCGACACTACTTTCAAGAGTGTTCGATAATGGTAGCCTCAGAAGTACCACTTAACGATATTATAAACAACCGCGACGCGACGGGCCGGATTGCCAAATGGGCCATTGAGCTCCTCCCGTTCGACATAACTTACAAGCCACGACGAGCTATTAAATCACAAGTTTTGGCTGACTTCGTCGCTAAATGGACGGAAGCCGAACTCCCTAAAGAGTACGGCACATATTCAAACTGTATCATGCACTTCGACGGCTCCAAAATGTTGGCTGGTCTGGGGGCTGGCGTCGTTTTGACATCCCCAACAGGAGACACCGTTCAATACATACTGCAGATAATGTATACGGACTCCAACAATGCAGCCGAATATGAGGCCCTTCTACATGGTCTCCGGATGGCAGTATCCATGGGCATTCAACGCCTAGAGGTGCGCGGGGATTCAAACCTCGCGATATCCCAAATAAATGGAGACTTTGATGCCAAGGATCCAAAAATGGCCGCTTATCGCAATGCCGTCCTACAAATGTCAGCTCAGTTCGAGGGGCTCGAATTTCACCATGTGGCTCGGGAAAACAATCAGGCGGCGGATATCCTCGCCTGCATTGGCGCAAAACGCGACGCGGTCCCTCCCAACATTTTTCTGGAAAGGCTTTTCAAGCCATCCATAGCATGGGAAGGGGACACCAGTAACAATAGTCCGGACCCAGCCAAAATACCCGATATCGAACTCTCTGACACAATCGGAGGCTCCGCCACCGAAATAACACAATCAGCCCACGAAATAATGGCCATTATTGCCCCGTGGACAGAACCATTCCTGGCCTACCTAATTAGACAGGAACTTCCGGAGGACCAAAATGAGGCACGCTGCATAGTGCGGCGATCCAAAGCCTACAGGGTCCACGAGGGAGAATTGTACAAAAAAAGCGCTACCGGAGTCCTTCAAAGGTGCATCTCCGAAGAGGAAGGGCGGAATCTTTTGGCAGAAATTCATGCCGGACTCGGCGGCCATCACGCCGTAGCCCGGGCTCTTGTAAGCAAGGCCTTCCGCACAGGATTTTATTGGCCAACGGCCCGGTAGATGCACATGACTTGGTCCAACGCTGCACCGGTTGCCAGCTCTTTGCAAATCAAAGCCACATGCCACCCACCGCCCTCCAAACGATCCCAATTACATGGCCCTTCGCGGTCTGGGGGCTTGACATGATCGGACCCCTTAAAGGGGGCACCCACAAGAAAAAATACTTATTGGTCATGGTGGATAAATTCACCAAATGGATAGAGGCTAAACCGGTAAAAACAGACGAATCCGGACCGGTGATAGATTTCATATCCGGGGTTGTACACCGTTACGGCGTCCCCCACAGCATCATCACTGATAACGGCATGAACTTCATGGCCGACAAGGTAAAACTCTGGTGCAGCAAAATGGGCATCAAGCTTGATTACGCTTCGGTCTATCACCCACAAACCAACGGTCAAGTCGAACGAGCAAATGGTCTTATAATGAGTGGCGTTAAACCCCGATTAGTGCGCTCCTTAACGGAGTCCGATACGCACTGGGAGAGGAGCTCGACTCCGTACTCTGGGGACTACGGACCACGCCGAATCGTAGTACCGGATACACACCATTTTTATAGTGTACGGCGTAGAGGTAGTCCTGCCCTATGACATAATTCATGACTCACCTCGAGTGCGCATGTATGAAGAAAGAGAAGCCGAGCTCGATTGGCAGGACGGTCTGGACACATTGGAGGAAGAGCGCAACGTTGCCAAAGCCCATTCCGCATTACCAGCAGTAGGCTTGCAGATACCAAAGCAGAGAAGTACGGGCCAAAACTTATAACGTTGGTGAACTAGTTCTACGGTTGTCGGATAAGAAAAAGAACAAGCTTGAGCCCAAATGGGAAGGTCCCTTCATTATCGAACAAGTTCTGACCGGTGGAGCGTACCGACTGTGGGATGCATCGACCAGTCGACTCGAGCCGAACCCATGGAACGCAGCCAGGCTCCGGAGATTCTACGCCTAGCTCCGGACTTTACGTTAGTCCCCTCCCTTCGTCCATTTTCTGCAAATGCATCATCTGTCTTGTTTCCCTTTCTTTCTTTTTATTTCCCTAGGCCTTCAAGGATCACCTTCTGCCTCACTCATTAATCATAGATGTGCTAGCCGCACTCTTCATACCTGGGGGCTTCTCTCACAGAAGCTTAAATTATTTACCTGGGCCCAACGCCCAACACATGTGTTATAGTTCCGCATGTACCTTTTTTAACCATTATATGCATCGATATGACTTAAGTTTTGGCCAAGTTGGGTTGCCTGGCTCTTGTATTTATGCCCTACGTTCCCGTTAATTCGGCTAGGGCATAAGGGGAGCACCTCTAGGATTGTTACCGCCGGGTCAGCCGGACGTGTACCTCAGACTGGGTGAAGCGGAAAGCTAGCATTCTTAAGAGAATATTCGGTCGGTGAACAAAAGATGACTTTTATTTATTATCCATATCTGCCCCAGACGTTTTCACTGCGCTTCTTGTCGCAGTCTGGACATGCACTTTAGGGCATGCCTACCCAGGGAAAGGAACCCTTAACGGAACTATTCTCTTTGGAAGATGTTTCTTACTACCCATGTAATATAACATAACTTGTTGGGCACTTGTCTGATAAAGCACTAATGACCCCTACGCCTGATCTCCACGCATGCCCCGGTTCTTATATAACCGAGAGGGTATTCGGATACACTCCAGACTGTTGGGTCCCGAGGTTGAAGCGAAAAGGTCCGCCACGACAAACAATCTACAATCCAGCTAGAAGACATCATATATGTCACTTTAAAATTACATAGTCAATTTAACTGGTTGAATTCCTCTTCAATGCCCTCCAATAGGCTGTCTAGTCTACAGTCCTGTTGGGAATACTTTGCGGCCAATTCTACCTGGCCGTACACTAAATCCACATGGATCTCCTTGCCATCAGGACCCACAGGTCCGACTTCCGCCATGTGGTTCGGGTCATCCTTCGTGTACCGTGTCTTCACCATTGCCCAAGCTTCCCTGGCGCCCTGACGGCAGGCTGATATCTTCCATAATCAGAAACGCCGCCGTGCTCCCTTTAGATTTTCTTCCAGCTCTCCAAGGCCTTCGGGTATGGAGACAGACGGCCACAAGGCCTGGGCAACGCCTTGCATCACCTGCCGAACTCGTACGTGCAACTGTGCGAGCTCGGGAAGAAGATCACCCGTTGAACTAGGCATCTCCTCGGCAGGACGACCTGTTAGCATGCCTACAGACATAACTCTGTCAGACAGCTTCCTCGCCGAACTCTTTTTCAAAGTTCGTTCAAGCACTTACTAAATATGCCGCGTCGAAGCCGCCGATTCTCCTTAACAGAGCCCGACAGTTGGGCACGAACATCTTTTAGTTCCACGCCCAGCTTGGTGTTGGCATCTTGGAGATCATTCTTCTCCTGCCTCGCCCTTGTAAGCACGCTCTCACCAGCCTTCAGCTGGCGTATGAGCTGTTGCTTATCCGGATTCACTCCAGCGTCATCTGCAATTTTATCGTCAAAACTGCATATAAAGCCGCACTCTAATATGATACTTATCATTTGATGGATATGTTACCAGAGGGGGTCTCTTTGGGCTCCCCTGGTGCGGCCATTGCGGCCTGGAGTTGGGCTTTGCACTCTTCCAGCTCCTGAGACAGTTGAGTATTCTTTTCTATAAGAACCTACATAAAAAATGATCCTTAAATCAGTTATCCTAACTATTTCAAGTCTCAGGGGCTACTGATATATATAATCATCAAATTTTCTCACCCGTATGTCTTTTACATACTGCTCCGTGGGTCTGGCTAGACCATTTTGAGCGGCACGGAGGTGCACGTCTCCCGAGTTGAAGGCATCCAATGCCTCTTGGGAGAAACAAGTGTCACGAAGAACAGTCCGGTGACGCCTGTGGTTCATGGCACTTTCCACCTCGGAATGGGTGGCGGACAGTCTATCCGTATCCTTTGTCGGAGGAGCACCCGACGCACGCCTTGTACTCGTTCCCACCTCTGAGTCCGGGCTTGGAGCCTGGCTTGTGGAGGCGCGATTGGTAGCCTCTCCGGGCATAGTCCGGCAAGCGCTCTTTTTCCTGAAAAGAAGGCATGGGCATTAATATGCCTCTATAACTAATGTCTTGCAATAAAGATGCGCCATACCGCTGCGCCGATGCCTCAATCCGGACTGCGGATCTTTTCAGCCTGCCTGGCCTAGCGGCCCCTTGTTGGCTAGTTGCCACAGGCTCGGCCCTCTGCCCCGAGGACCTCCTCTGCAAGACACAGTTGTTATACGGCAATGAAAAAAAAGAGAGAGCACAAGGACGGATCCCTTTTTAAGTGCTGGGACTTCGGTCTCAGTCACCTGTGAGGCTGGAACTAGCCCAGGGTAGTCGGCCGTAATGGCCACCAAGGTATTGTCATTACACCCTTGGTAAAACAAACCGTCGATCAGCTCCATGGATATGTCCGGATCCTCCTGGGAGGCCGGGTGTCGGTGTCAAAACCGGCGGATCTTGGGTAGGGGGTCCCGAACTGTGTGCCTAAGGTGGATGGTAACAGGAGGCAGGGGACACAATGTTTTACCCAGGTCCGGGCCCTCTTGATGGAGGTAAAACCCTACATCCTGCTTGATTAATATTGATGATATGGGTAGTACAAGAGTAGATCTACGACGAGATCAAGGAGGCTAAACCCTAGAAGCTAGCCTATGGTATGATTGTTGTATATAATCTATTGACTAGCCTGGCCTTGGTTTATATAATGCACCAGAGGCCTAGGATAACAAGAGTCCTAGCCGAATACGCCGGTGGGGAGGAGTCCTTGTCTTGATCGCCAAGTCTTGTGGAATATTCCTTGTATGGCGCAGCTGTCCGAACTGGCCCATGAGTATACGACCATGGGGGTCCTCGGCCCAATCTAATAGATCGGGAGATGACGTGGTGAGTACCCCCTAGTCCAGGACACCGTCAATAGCCCCCTGAACCGGTCTTCAAGTTAGGGATGCTCCTCGATTCTTCCGAACTGTTCTTCATCTTCGGTTAACGGTCTTGAAAACTGGTTCAACAAATCTTCTCATCTTCGATCTTGAGGATCGCCGAAATGCATTGGGCGAGTTTACACGTCGGGTATCCGAGGAGTCCCTTTAAGTTTCTGGCCTTTATCAATGCCTTGTTATTTTTATGCCACACCTCAGGTTTGAAGTTGTTCCCGGGCGGCAGCGTCCTCTTGTGTCCGAGCTCCAACGCCGGACTGCATTCGAGGTATCTTTTGCAGCCGAGCACCAATGCCGGACCGCTTCCTAGCTCTAATGCCGGAATGTATCCGAGCTCCAACGCTGGACAATGTATCCGAGCTCCAACGTCGGACTATATCCGAGGTGTCATATCACCTTGGTTCAAAAAAATTTGAAGGAGTTTAGCCAAGCTTAATGCCGGAAGTGCCCTCTATGGAGCCAGCCACTAGCGCCCGAGCTTTATGCCGGACTGCTTCCGAGGTGGTGCACCACCCCGAATGTGGGCCGATTTTTGTGAATATATTTTATTGGTGCAATTTATTCTCTGCCGAGATATATAGCCAGTAGCCCTCAAGGTGTGTATCGGTCTAAAACCCAAGATGCACCTGAAGGATGACGTAAGACTGCTGATCCTAGTAGCCGCTGAGACTCAGGTTGATTTGCAAAATCGGCCTGAGGATCAAGTCCAAACTCGGCAGAATACTTTGGGACACTAAAAGAGGTGTGCTCAGTCCTCGAGGCTCAGGTTGGGTGCGGCCGACCAACCTGAGGATCAAAATCTCCTCGGAAACTATATTGCACATAAAATTTTCTGCATTGGACAAGCAATGCAGTAGCCCCCGAGACACTGGTCGGGTGGCAACACCAGATCAGGGGACTGATGTGCCCCTTTAATATTTGTAAATAATAAGCCCAAAGCCCAGTAGCCCCCGAGCCTTAATGCGGGCACGGGTGGCCGAATTAAGGATCAATATCCGTAGTAAAATCACAAATTATGTGTAATGACTCTATGTATCCAAGTACTTTACGTCATTAATGCTCGGATCCGCATTGTACAAAACTTTGTTTGACCGACCATCGGCTTCCACCTCCTCGGCCAGTAGCCGAGGAGTGTTTGTCCTACTTTATAAAGCCTTTATGAGGGCAAAGATTTACAACAAACAAGGCAATCTGGCCATACAGTTTTATAAACAAAGGTACGTAGAGAGTTATATCACTGTTTAACAGAAGAAATGTCTGCCAAAGAAAATAGTCCCGCTATCGGTTCCTTTCTTTGGGTTGTCATGCTAAGCATGATCATTAAACCTCAGCTCTAATGTAAGAGCAAAATATTGAGGATTTAGTTTGGGAGGCCAGTTAATAGCCCCCGGTAGTGTTCGGCGACAGTCGGGGTCAAGCCGTAAACACTTCGGCCAATGTTATGAATGGCCCATCATTTAACATAGTCATCGGATCGCTGACTAGTTTACGCTTATTGTGAAAGTCAGTTTTCGGCTTTCTCCACTGAGGTGCTTAACCATGTGAGCTGGAAGCACAATCGCAGTGGTTCTCCCTTTGCACGCCTAGCCAAACAAAACGGAACGTAGGAAGCAAGTGCAGGAGCCGGGCAACCCAACTATTGACCGAAGACACAATTCAAAACTGATGCATATATAGCAATATCTGAGAATGTTTTTGCCGAATCCCTAAAGGTGTCTGGCGTTGCACTGCGAGACTAATGCTGGAGAAGCGCAAATAGTTTTAAAAGTGCCAAAAAGCTTGGAAAACCAAGAAACGTCAGTAAAAACATGACATCCGAACAATATCAAGTGTTCGGTGCCAATCCGAAAGTTGGTCTGAGAAAAAAGAAGTGCTTATGTCGTGCTTTAACATGATACATCCTATCTCAAGACTTCGAGCGGGTCAGCCTATGGCTTCAACCTCCTATCTCGAGGGCGGAGTACTTCTCATCAGGCCAGTTTAGCAAACTAAACTCTAGCGGCTTTGAGAGAGAAATTAGGCTCCCCGGCTAGTGACCGCACACTCGTGTCGAAAAAGGAGTGATAAATAATAATAAAACTTTGCAACGACTAAGAAGAAGAACACTTATTATAAAACGGCTCAAATAAACTTAAGAGCCCCCAAGTGACTTGGGTAGAAGAATGATTGCATGTACCGAAGTACTTATATCATATCTATGTTCAACCGAACTTTAAACGCGTCTTAACTGACCGTTAGCTTCTCCCTCTTCGGTCAAGGACCGAAAAGTGTTATGTACTCCATCGGTCGAGAATATCGATGGTGTTTCCAATAACCAGGCAATCAGGCCATGAGGCTGTAACAGACAAAGCGCGCTCAGGGAACTTATGCTATATTACCGTGAAGTGTAAGAAGCATCTTCGAAGAAAATAGTACCCCCACCGATACCTTTCTTCGGTGCTCATTGTTATTATGAGACTTGTGCAATAGATTTTTTGTACTCATGAGTTCTGTTGTGTGCCGACCATCATTGAAAACTATAAGAGCGCTAGCTTTCGGCTTCACCCAGTCTGAGGTCTGGCTCGGGTGACCCGATCGTGACAATCGCAGAGGTGCTCCCTTTACTCCCTAGCCGAACAATCGGGAACGTAGGGGTAAACACAGGAGCGAGGCAACCCAGCTTGCAAATTACTTAAGTCAATATGGTGCATATTGTGGCATAATACACGAACAAGGAACGAAGCCGTACAAGTATAATCATATGCAAGAGGAAAAGCTTCATAAATGAAGCCCCCAAGTGAATTGGGTCCTTGAATTTGTGTGTCACAAACAAAGTTTGGACAAGGAAATTTTTTACAAGCAACTTTTTTCCAAAAAAGTATAATGCTTGGTCGAACCGAACACAAGTTAGAAATTAAAGCTTTGAGCATGAAAGCGACTTAGTTGGTTAATGTGTTCAGTATTGATGACGCGGTCCGAGCTTGATGCGGGGCAAGGTTCCATCCCCCAAGCTGGTCCTGAGGTGGCGGAGCGGAGAGCTCGACACGCCGAAGTGGTGACATAGCACGGTCAATGCAGACCGGCAGAGTGACGCCGAAGTCCTCGGATCATTTTCCTATGCACAAAAAATAGTGCAAACCGGAGATAATAGTAATAATGATAATTAAAAAAATGTGTTGCATAATAAATAATTTATGCAAAGTGAGGAATAGAAGAAATATGGCCTGGCGCCGAAGTCAATGTCAATGCAGGGCCTCTGCGTGATGTAGTAAAGGCGTGGCAAAGCCTGAATTCACAGGTCGGTCCGAGCTTCGGATGCGGCGTTCGCCGGACTATGTACGGAAACTGATCGAACCACCACGCGACCGTCATTAATGCGGTCACCATTTGATAGACCTGTGTACATATCATGGACAAACCAGAGTAATAATTCCTTGGGAAAAATGAACCCAAACAAGCAAAAAATACTGGGATTAATAGCACCTGGTTTATTTGTTGTAGCAATCCAAAGGAAGGTGATTCCCAAAATTGGGACTCGCTCCGCACACCCATTGCCTGATGGGCGATAATACGACGGCATGGCAATGCTGGTAAAGGTTGACTCGCCGAGGCAAAGCCCTCGGCCCAGCTAACGTGATGGAGCTGGTCGGCTAGTGACGCCGAAGTGTCCGGAGTAGGTTGATGAAGAGATGGCGAAGCCCCCGGTCTAGCCGAGATGTCGAAGCCTCGACGTCAGCCGATGAGTCGAAGCAGGTCGGCATGACGGACACCAGCTTGAAGAAGCAATAGTGCGGCCCTGTCGATGCAGGTCATGACGTGGTTGATGTCGGCTTGATGAAGCGACCGTGCGGCGATGCCGGTATGCCCGCTCCGTGTAATCCATGGGGCGGCGATGTTGATGATGATTTATCCTTCGCGATGCCGGACTCTTGTTCGGCTTGCCGAGATGATGATTCGAAGAAGTTGAGCTCGGCTAAAGTGACGACGTGTCTAGCGCAGGCCGGCAGCCGTGGAGTAATATTGCCGGACTGATTTGACACCAGCATGATGTTGAAGATCATGTTCAAAAGATCTTAAAGTTAGTGGGATGTGTTCGGGAACGAAACACAATACCCCATATAAAACTTCCTTGAAAAGGGATGTCCGAAATCCTGTTCATAAAAAAGACGAACTCGGGTCAGATTCGTTTTCGCGCAGAAAACAGATCCGAAAAGTGATGCACTAATCGGAAGGTTCCCGGAGTTTGGACAGTCGGATCGAGCTGAAATTTTGAGAGGTGGTAGATATAGGAATTTCGCAGCCGATAAACGGTTGGATCTTTCAAAGGACGTCCGAGCTCGAAGCTGGACACCATGCCCTAAACTCATCCAGATTCCCGTCCAGATTTGACAAGGCTCCGGTATATCATAGATTGCCAGAGATTCCTCCATCGGAACTCGACGAAATTTTCCAGGGTTGTTGTAGACTCGATTCCGCACAATTCCACCAAAGCGATCGTTAAAGCAATGCTCGAGCAGGCGGTGGCGGCGGATACGCGTTCACTGTTTGGAAAAACAGCACGGTCGCTTGAGGGCAATGTTGACGTTGAGCCCCTGAGCTCCATAGATGATTCCTCCGTGATCTTGATAGAGATCGGAGTTGATGTTTGATGAAGGCCCTCGTCCGAACATGGTGATCTGAACACAGGGCGCAATTCTTGGTCGAACCAAGGTGACCAGTCAAGCTGGTGACGAAGATGACGAAGTCGCACTTGATCTACAGGCGAGCCATCGATCCTTTTGTCGATCACACAGCGGAACTCTCAATGAAAGGACCAATGTCGGTGTCAAAACCGGCAGATCTCAGGTAGGGGGTCTCGAACTGTGCGTCTAAGGTGGATGGTAACAGGAGGCAGGGGACACGATGTTTTACCCAGGTTCGGGCCCTCTTGATGGAGGTAAAACCCTATGTCCTGCTTGATTAATATTGATGATATGGGTAGTACAAGAATAGATCTACCACGAGATCAAGGAGGCTAAACCCTAGAAGCTAGCCTATGGTATGATTGTTGTATATAATCTATCGACTAGCCTGGCCTCGGTTTATATAATGCACCAGAGGCCTAGGATAACAAGAGTCCTAGCCGAATACGCCGGTGGGGAGGAGTCCTTGTCTTGATCGCCAAGTCTTGTGGAATATTCCTTGTATGCGGCAGCTGTCCGAACTGGCCCATGAGTATACGGCCATGGGGGTCCTCGGCCCAATCTAATAGATCGGGAGATGACGTGGTGAGTACCCCCTAGTCCAGGACACCGTCACCGGGTCAGGGGACCGTCCAGGGTCCTCGGGCTGTGGAGGAGGGATTTTTATCTCCTTTACTGCCTGGCGCAGCTCCTGCGATGAAATCACCAGAATGAATACTTAAACTACAGGATTACAAAATGGATGGGCGAGAAAAAGTCTCCGCTTACCCAGCTTGGAGGATTGTACATAGAGAATCTGCCCTGCGGGTTGACACGGAGGAATTCCTCCTCTTCTCCCTTGTACAAAGTGGACAAGATCTTCATTAGATCAGCAGTCGATCCCGGCCCTTTGCGGCCGTGGCGGGTGGCGTCATCCTCCCCGTTGAAATCCCACATGGGGTGGCCTCTGTACTGGAGCGGCTGCACCCCCCGCATAATGCATATAGCCATGACCTCGATCATGGTCAATCCGGATCGACCTAAAGAGCTTATCCGGCTTATCAGATAAAGAATGTCCCGGTCGTCTTCCTCCAGGGGGCTCCGTGGACGCCAGCTTCGGCGCTTCTTCAAAGGGGCGTTGTCAAACTCAGGAAGGCCGATCAGAATAGGGTCTCGAAGGGGGACATCTTCTATGTAAAACCATTCTAAAGGCCAGTCTTCGGACGTCTTCTTCGGGGTCCCAGATAGGTATCCGTTCCCAGCAATACGCGACACTTCGGCTCCGCCCACTTGATATATTGATCCCTTCTTAGAACGGGGCACAAGGAAGAACAGCTTCTTGCACAGAGCGAAATGAGCCTCACAGCCCAAAAATAACTCGCAAAGGGCTACAAATCCCGCGATATGCAGCAGGGAGGCAGGCGTAAGGTTGTGCAGCTGGAGGCCATAGAACTCCAGAAGCCCCCAGAGAAACGGATGAATTGGGAATCCGAGCCCTCTTACCAGATAAGGGACAAGGCATACCCGCTCTCCCTTGGAGGGATTGGGACGGCTCTCCGCTTGCTCTCTGCCATTATAGGTGGCAAGCCCGGATCGAACCGGGACCAGGTACGCTGGGGGAAGAAATCCCTTGGACTGAAGCATCACCAATTTGCTGTGCGGGATGGAACATCTCTCCCAATCTCCAGGCTTGGAACTAGGGGTGCGAGAGGAGGAGCTGCGTCGACCGGCCATGGTGGAATGGATCTCTGTCGGCTATGCTCCGATGCAGACTCGACAAGGGAGGATGATGTGATTTGGATCTGAATCCTCATCTTTTTAAATAGGCGGCTCATTTACATAGCTAGGGGGGTAAATGTGAAAACACCCTGGCTCTTCACATTCGCTCGACACATGGAAAGAGGCCATTATTGGGCATAGAAGCCAAGGAGTACAAACCGTCACAAGGAACCGGACATTATTTCGACAGGTACACAGAATTTGGAGAAGGAACCCGCCTTGCAATGCCGAAGACAATTGGGCGCCGGACTCATCGTCATTGAAGCCTGGTTCAGGGGCTACTGAGGGAGTCCTAGATTAGGGGGTCTCCAGACAGCCGGACTATCTCCATTGGCCGGACTATTAGACTATGAAGATACAAGATTGAAGACTTCGTCTCGTGTCCGGATGGGACTCTACTTGGCGTGGAAGGCAAGCTAGGCAATACATATATGGATATCTCCTCCTTTGTAACCGACCTTGTGTAACCCTAACCCTCTCCGGTGTCTATATAAACCAAAGGGTTTTAGTCCGTAGGACAACAATCACAACATACAATCATACCATATGCTAGCTTCTATGGTTTAGCCTCTCTGATCTCGTGGTAGATCTACTCTTGTAACACCCATATCATCAATATTAATCAAGCAGGACGTAGGGTTTTACCTCCATCAAGAGGGCCTGAACCTGGGTAAAACTTCATGTCCCTTGCCTCCTGTTACCATCCGGCCTAGACGCATAGTTCGGGAGCCCCTACACGAGATTCGCCGGTTTTGACACCGACAAGTACCCTAACTCATTTGCACTTGCTCTTCAGATATGTTCTGGCTATCACTCTGGTCAGACATCTTGGCAGGCAAACTGACAACAAACCCTGTGAATAGATGTAGATGAGGTAGAATGGATGAGCATCACAAAGTGCAAAGTTTTTGCAAAACAAATGAGTCAAAAACTTAGTTTTAGTTCTCCACAGAAATCATTTTGGAGCTACCTATTTGTTAAACTCGGTGATACTAAAGAAACTGTTGGAGTCTAAACTAGTGAACTCGGTCAGACCGAGTCACAGTTCGATGGCTCTGAGATTGCTAGGGTTTCACAGAGAATAGAATTCGGTTGCACCGATTTGCAATTGTCGGTCAAACCGAAAAGTGCATGTGCAATGGCCTAAGCCAAATCGGTGGGACCGATTTCTACAACTCGGTCGGTCCAAGATGAGTCCGGCAGAGACCTAACCCTAAATTTTCGAATCAAACCTAACCTAAAGGAAGTTTTCTATGGATAGATTGATTTCATACTTGGTACTAATCATGGCAAAGCAATGTGCTAGGAATAGGAATGAGGAATTAGCACATGAATTCAAACTCATACCCTAGTTCACCAGGAGTTCGCTACAACGACAACGGCGGGGCAGAATCCCGTTGACGGCGACGGAGACCAGCAGCGGGAGGTCGCTAGCAACGAGGAGACGATACGGAGACCCGAGGCGGTAGAGCAGGACACGCGCAGGATGAAGAGTTTTGGAGAAATTTCCACAATTCAACCCGTCAGTATATATATCCCGACCCTGTTGGTGTGACCGAGTGGAACAACTCGATGGCACCAAGATGCAGAATCGCAAGCAGTTACTGCAACTCGGTGTGACCGAAAAGTTCAAATCAGTTGCACCGAGATTGAAAACCTAGATCAACACACTGAACTCGGTGTGAGCGAAATGGATGGATTGGTCAGACCGAAATGCACAGAGAGGTTTTGGAAGTTTAAGTCTATGACGAATCGGGGACTCCAAGTGCTCCTCACATAGAGTGGTTCGAATCTGACTTGATCAAGCTTTGTGATGTAGCATGAATGGAGTTTGAGACAAGAAAAGCATAGATAGCTAGAGGAGGTTCTTAGGAATTCTTGTCCATCCACTTGGCAAGAGAGAAAAAGCCAAACAATCAAAACAACAAGTGGATGTCCTTGAATGAGTAAAATATGCAATCAACATGCTCACACAATAAAATGGCAAATGAAATATGTGGCAAAGCATGCACAAACACTCTAGCATCTATCAAGCAATTGGCGATGACTAGGTCATCTATATATGATTATATTGACTTAGGAGTCAAATGAGAACATTTGATTGTAGGTCATACTCATCGTTTAAGCACAAGTGGGGTTGCCACTTTTACATAAAGCATTCATGTGTTCACACCATTAGAGTTGCTTTAGCTCAATTGATTAGAGTAAAGCTCCCCCTAGATGTGATATCCCCCCTAAGAGGGATGAACTAACCTTGGTTTTGTCGATGATGGCTTCATGTAAGTGTTGAAGATGTGGATGCTCAATGTTGATGTAGATCATTTGGAGTAATCCATTAGAGTGAGTTGCACTTTCAATACCTACACGGGTT
The DNA here is from genome assembly GCF_002162155.2 of Triticum dicoccoides. Classification (NCBI taxonomy): domain Eukaryota; kingdom Viridiplantae; phylum Streptophyta; class Magnoliopsida; order Poales; family Poaceae; genus Triticum; species Triticum dicoccoides. The sequence goes on along the minus strand of NC_041390.1, from coordinate 485,402,946 downwards.
AGTCCCACAAGGAACAAACAAGGATATCCATAGACATTGAGTGACGTGCACACAAGATGATCTCCATGAAAGCATTAGGTTACCTTGTCCCTTGTCTTACCAACAAGAGGGTTTTTGAGTCCTTGAACTAGTGCAAGATGTGGAAGTTGTTTGCACTTGTCTTTGCCAAAATGATATGAGTGAAGTATGTTGGCGGATTCACCCTCAAGAACTCTCTAGTTCTTCTTCTTCGGGATCCACATCATCTTGATGGGAATCCTTAGAGTTGTAGTCGTACCTGATGAAGTAGAACTTGATGTAGTCTTGGGAACCCACTTAACCAAAGCCTTAGGAGCTTCTTCAAATGCATCAATCTCCTCTTGAAGCTTGTCCTTGCCTTTTTGCTTGTGGTCTTATGGTGGGAGATTATCTTGAGCTTGTGTCCCTTGGAAGGAAGTAGGATCATACTTCTCTTGTTGAGGAACAAACTTCGTCTTGGGGTATTGATCTTCTTACCACTCAACTCCATTGGCATTGAAATTACGTTCAAAACCAATACCTTGATTATTCCGGTGCCTTCCTTGCTTGCGTACAATTTCCTCAAATTGCTTACTTCTGGCAAGGCTCTTGTAAACACCTTTCTCTATAATTCCCTTCAATAAGCTATTTTCTTGCTCAAGCGTAACTTGGCTAAGAGAATCATTAGTGGAACCAAGAGAAATACTAGAAGCAACAACATTGGATTTAACATGATTATTGTTACTACGAGAGGAAGAATCTTTCTTACTCTTGTTGCTAGATTTGACTTGTGGCATGTAAGTAGACAAGAGTAAACGCTTGGCAATGTAAGAAGAACTTTTCTTGCGAAGATCATCATTGATTGCTTTTAAGAACACATGCTCTTGCTCAAGATTGAGCTTTTCAAAGCGTAACTTCTCATGAGTCTTTAAAAGCTCTCGATGATTTTCCAAGGTAGTTTCATGAGCTAACTTAAGAGTGTTTAATTCTTTAGTTAGACGCTCAATCTCCTTCTTATCATCATCATTCATTTTATCTTGATTAGCATGATTAATAGCAAGTTCTTCATAGTTTTCATCACTAGAGTTGTCAACAAGTAAATCATCATCACCTAGCAAATCATCTTCATCACTATTGAAATCAACATACTCGGCGTGTGATACCTTTGGGCCTTTAGCCACGAAGCATCTTCCAATTCCTTCATTTGGTGAGTCAAATATGTCGTAGGAGTTGGTTGACATAAGTGCTCGACCGGCAACACCTTCATCTTGAGTATATTCGGAGTCGGAGTGTTAACTTCTCTCGGAGTGATTGTCGGAGTCGGAGCCGGATACCCATTCACCAACATGAGCTTGATGTCTTTGTTTTGTGTAGCTACTTGATGACTTGTCCTTCCTTTCTGAATCCTTGCTTCTCCGTGATGTTCTTCATTCATAACGATCATCTCTACTCCTTCTCTCTCTTGGTGGTGATTCTTCTCTTCTACTTCTCCTTTTGGGTGAATCTTCTCTTCTTTTGTAGGGGGCCGTGCACTCAATCGAGTAGTGTCCAGGTCTTCCATAATTATAGCAATTTCGTTCACGACTCGAAGATCTTTTGTCATTGTAGGACCTTGACTTGGAACTTCTTTCCTTGCTTCTACTCTTGTAGAACTTGTTGAAGTTCTTCACCATTAGGCTCAATTCTTCATTGAAGGCTTGTTTCTCACTTGATGATGTAGGAGCATCACATGAGGCTTTGTAAGCACCACTTGACTTGTTGTGAAGCTCTTCCCTATCCTTGAGTGACATCTCATGAGCAACAATTCTTCCAATGACTTCTGTTGGCTTGAGATCTTTGTAGTTGGGCATCATTTGGATCAATGTGCACACGGTATCATATTTTTCGTCCAAGGCTCTTAGGATCTTCTTGATGATGAATCTATCGGTCATCTCTTCACTTCCTAAGCCGGCAATCTCATTTGTGATGAGAGCAAGCCTAGAGTACATTTCAGTGACACCTTCACCATCCTTCATTTTGAACTTGTCAAGTTGACTTTGAAGCACATCCAATTTGGATTCCTTGACGGATTCGGTACCCTCATGCATATCAATCAAAGTATCCCAAATTTCCTTTGCATTCTCAAGACGGCTGATTTTGTTGAATTCTTCGGGGCACAATCTGTTGAAGAGGATATCGCAAGCTTCAACTCTTCCGCGCTAGCTTCACGGTTCGGTTCTCTCCCATCAAAGAATTCACCTTGCAAGCCAATACACACAATAGCCCAAACGGCGGGGTTATGTCCAAGAATATGCATTTTCATCTTATGCTTCCAACTAGCAAAATTAGTACAATCAAAGTAAGGACCTCTACGGTGGTAATTTACCTCATTAGACGCCATACTCTCCTAGGTTGTGAAACCAAGGCTATGATCACCAAAAGCTATGGAAATAAAGGAAAATGGAGACCAAAGCTCTGTTACCACTTGAAGGATCGAAAGTATGTCTAGAGGGGGGTGATTAGACTACTTGACCAAATAAAAATCTAGCCTTTTCCCAATTTTAAGTCTTGGCAGATTTTAACAACTTAGCACAAGTCAAGCAATCAACCTTCACATGCAAGTCTAAGAGTATAGCAGTAGAATGTAAAACATTTGCATACAAAGGTAAAGGGAGGAGTTTGGAGGGAGCAAACGCAATGTAGACACAGAGATTTTTGGCGTGGTTCCGATAGGTGGTGCTATCATACATCCACGTTGATGGACACTTCAATCCACGAAGGGTAACGGTTGCGGGAGTCCACGGAGGGCTCCACCCACGAAGGGTCCATGAAGAAGCAACCTTGTCTATCCCACCATGGCCATCGCCCATGAAGGACTTGCCTCACTAGGGTAGATATTCACGAAGTAGGTGATTTCCTTGCCCGTACAAACTCCTTGGTTCAACTCCACAATCTTGTCGGAGGGTCCCAAGTGACACCTAACCAATCTAGGAGACACCACTCTCCAAAAGGTAATAGACGGTGTCTTGAAGATGAACTCCTTGTTCTTGTGCTTCAAATGATAGTCTCCCCAACACTCAACTCTCTCTTAAAGATTTGGATTTTGTGGAAAGATGATTTGAGTGGAAAGCAACTTGGGGAAGGCTAGAGATCAAGATTCATATGGTTGGAATGGAATATCTTGGTCTCAATACATGAGTAGGTGGTTCTCTCTCTTAGAAAATGAATGCTTAAGTGTAGGCACGTTTTGATGGCTTTCCTTAATGAAGGAAGGGTGGAGGGGTAGATATAGCCTCCACACAAAATCTAACCGTTACACACAATTCACCAAACTCGGTGGGATCGAATCAGAAAACTCAGTCAGACTGATTCAGTTCAAAATGTGAACGTTAGGCTTTTCGGTGGGACCGACATTTCAACTCGGTGGGACCGATTTTGTTAGGGTTAGGGCATAACGTAATCTCGGTGAGACCGATTACTCAAACTCGATGGGACCGATTTTGGTAATAAGCTAACTAGAGAGTTGGTCAAGCAAACTCGGTGGAACCGATTCGCTCATTTCAGTGATACCGAAACGTTACGAAGGGGAAACTAAGAGTTTGCATTGCGAACTCGGTGGGACCGATCGCTCATCTCGGTTGGACCGAAACGTTACAAAGGGAAACAGAGAGTTTGCAATCCCATCTCGGTGAGACCAAGATCCCTATCGGTGAGACTGAAATGACTAGGGTTTCTGGCACTGGCTATGTCAAGTGAACTCGGTGGCACCGGATAGAACATATCGGTGGGGCCGATTTTGACTTTTGGTTTGGGACATATGTGGATATGGGAAAGTGGTTGAGGGTTTTTGGAGCATATCACTAAGCATTTTGAGAAAGTAAGTCATCAATCAACACCTCATCCCCTTTTAATAGTATTGGCTTTTGCGATGGACTCAATGTGATCTTGGATCACTAAAATGAAAATGTAGAGTCTTGAGCTTGAGCCAATGTGTGTCCTTAGCATTTTGAGGGGTCCACATTCCTAATCCATGCCATGTCAATCACTGAACTTTCTGAAATGATAATCTTGAAATAGTATTAGTTCAATGAGCTATATGTTGTTAGTAATTACCAAAACCACCCAGGGATAGTTGCACTTTCAAGATCCTTACCAACTTTCAGTTGCAGCGGAAGAAGATAAGTCGGTGTAGATCGTACTTGAAGTCCCTCGAACCATTCACGAACGATTCCTTGAACGGAAGACCAAAATCACGACCTCTTCATAGTTTGTGATGTCTACTACACAACCTTCTTCTTGTAGACGTTGTTGGGCCTCCAAGTGCAGAGGTTTGTAGGATAGTAGAAAATTTCCCTCAAGTGGATGACCTAAGGTTTATCAATCCGTAGGAGGCGTAGGATGAAGATGGTCTCTCTCAAGCAACCCTGCAAACCAAATAACAAAGAGTCTCTTGTGTCCCCAACACACCCAATACAATGGTAAATTGTATAGGTGCACTAGTTCGGCAAAGAGATGGTGATACAAGTGGTATATGGATGGTAGATAAAGATTTTGTAATCTGAAAAATATAAAAACAGCAAGGTAACTAGTGATAAAAGTGAGCGTAAACGGTATTGCAATGCGTTGAAACAAGGCCTAGGGTTCATACTTTCACTAGTGCAAGTTCTCTCAACAATAATAACATAATTGGATCATATAACTATCCCTCAACATGCAACAAAGAGTCACTCCAAAGTCACTAATAGTGGAGAACAAACGAAGAGATTATGGTAGGGTACGAAAACACCTCAAAGTTATTCTTTCCAATCAATCCGTTGGGCTATTCCTATAAGTGTCACAAACAGCCCTAGAGTTCGTACTAGAATAACACCTGAAGACACAAATCAACCAAAACCCTAATGTCACCTAGATACTCCAATGTCACCTCAAGTATCCGTGGATATGATTATACGATATGCATCACACAATCTCAGATTCATCTATTCAACCAACACATAGGACCTCAAAGAGTGCCCCAAAGTTTCTACCGGAGAGTCAAGATGAAAACGTGTGCCAACCCCTATGCATAGGTTCATGGGCGGAACCCGCAAGTTGATCACCAAAACATACATCCAGTGGATCAATAGAATACCCCATTGTCACCACGGGTATCCCACGCAAGACATACACCAAGTATTCTCAAATCCTTAAAGACTCAATCCGATAAGATAACTTCAAAGGGAAAACTCAATCCATTACAAGAGAGTAGAGGGGGAGAAACATCATAAGATCCAACTATAATAGCAAAGCTCACGATACGTCAAGATCGTACCACCTCAAGAACATGAGAGAGAGAGAGATCAATCACATAGCTACTGGTACATACCCTCATCCCCGAGGGAGAACTACTCCCTCCTCGTCATGGAGAGCACCGGGATGATGAAGATGGCCACTGGTCATGGGTTCCCCCTCCGGCAGGGTGCCGGAACGGGTATAGATTGGCTTTCGGTGGCTACGGAGGTTTCCGGCGGCGGAACTCCCGATCTATTTTGCTCCCCAAAGTTTTTAGGGTATATGGGTATATATGGGAGGAAGTTGTACGTCGGTGGACCTACAGGCTGTCCACGAGGCAGGGGACGCGCCTAGGGGGGTGGGCACGCCCCCACCCTCGTGGGCAGCCCCGGACTCTCTTGGTCCAACTCATATACTCCATGGGCTTTTTCTGGTCCAAAAATAAGTTCCGTGAAGTTTTAGGTCAATTGGACTCCGTTTGATTTTCCTTTTCTATGATACTCTAAAACAAGAAAAAAACAGAAACTGGCAATGGGCTCTAGGTTAATAGGTTAGTCCCAAAAATCATATAAAATAGCATATAAATGCATATAAAACATAAAAGGTTGATAATATAATAGCATGGAACAATCAAAAATTATAGATAGGTTGGAGACGTATCAGCATCCCCAAGCTTAATTCATGCTCGTCCTCGAGTAGGTAAATGATAAAAACAGAATTTTTGATGTGGAATGCTACCTAACATATTTATCCATGTAATTCTCTTTATTGTGGCAAGAATATTCAGATCCATAAGGTTCAATACAAGAGTTTAATATTGACATAAAAATAATAATACTTCAAGCATACTAACAAAGCAATTAGGTCTTCTCAAAATAACATGGCCAAAGAGAGCTATCCCTACAAAATCATATAGTCTGGCTATGCTCCATCTTCACCACACAAAATATTTAAATCATGCACAACCCCGATGACAAGCCAAGCAATTGTTTCATACTTTTGATGCTCTCAAAAATTTTCAATCTTCACGCAATATATGAGCGTGAGCCATGGATATAGCACTATAGGTGGAATAGAATGGTGGTTGTGGAGAAGACAAAAAGGAGAAGATAGTCTCACATCAAGTAGGCATATCAATGGGCTATGGAGATGCCCATTAATAGATATCAATGTGAGTGAGTCGGGATTGCCATGCAACGGATGCACTAGAGCTATAAATGTATGAAAACTCAACAAAAGAAACTAAATGGGTGTGCATCCAACTTGCTTGCTCACGAAGACCTAGGGCACTTGAGGAGGCCCATTGTTGGAATATACAAGCCAAGTTCTATAATGGAAGATTCCCACTAGTATATGAAAGTGACAACATAGGAGACTCTCTATCATGAAGGTCATGGTGCTACTTTGAAGCACAAGTGTGGTAAAAGGATAGTAGTATTGCCCCTTCTCTCTTTTTCTCTCATTTTTTATTTGTTTTTATTTTATTTTTTATTTGGGCCTTCTCTTTTTTATGGCCTCTTTTTTTTATTTGGGCTTCTTTGGCCTATTTTTTTAGTCTGGAGTCTCGTCCCGACTTGTGGGGGAATCATAGTCTCCATCATCCTTTCCTCACTGGGACAATGCTCTAATAATGATGATCATCACACTTTTATTTACTTACAACTCAAGAATTACAACTCGATACTTAGAACAAAATATGACTCTATATGAATGCCTCCGGCGGTGTACCGAGATGTGCAATGACTCATCAAGTACCGAGATGTGCAATAACTCATCAAATACTTAGAACAAAATATGAATCTATACTTAGAACAAAATACTTAGAACAAAGAATTATGAATGGTGGCTTTGCCACAAATACGGCGTCAACTGCATGATCATGCAAAGCAAGATGACAATGATGAAGCGTGTCATAATAAACGGAACGCTGGAAAGTTGCATGGCAATATATCTCGGAATGGCTATGGAAATGCCATAATAGGTAGATATGGTGGCTGTTTTGAGGAAGGTATATGGTGGGTTTATGATACCGGCGGAAGGTGCGCGGTATTAGAGAGGCTAGTAATGGTGGAAGGGTGAGAGTGCGTATAATCCATGGACTCAACATTAGTCATAAAGAACTCACATACTTATTGCAAAAAACTATTAGTTATTGAAACAAAGTACTACGGGCATGCTCCTAGGGGGATAGATTGGTAGGAAAAGACCATCGCTCGTCCTCGACCACCACTCATAAGGAAGACAATCAATAAATAAATCATGCTCCGACTTCATCACATAACGGTTCACCATACGTGCATGCTACGGGAATCACAAACTTCAACACAAGTATCTCTCAAATTCACAACTACTCAACTAGCATGACACTAATATCACCATCTCCATATCTCAAAACAATTATCAAGTATCAAACTTCTCATAGTATTCAATGCACTTTATATGAAAGTTTTTATTATATCCCTCTTGGATGCCCATCATATTAGGACTAGTTTCATAACCAAAGCAAACTACCATGCTGTTCTAAAGACTCGCAAAATAATATAAGTGAAGCACGAGAGTTCATATATTTCTTCAAAATAAAACCACCACCGTGCTCTAAAAAGATATAAGTGAAGCACTAGAGCAACAACAAACTACTCCGAAAGATATAAGTGAAGCTCAATGAGTAGTCGAATAATTATGCAACTATGTGAAGAATCTCTAACATTTAAAAATTTCAGATCTTGGTATGTTATTCAAAAAATTAAGCAAAACTAAATAAAATAAAATGATGCTCCAAGCAAAACACATATCATGTGGCGAATAAAAATATAGCTCCAAGTAAAGATACAAATGAACGAAGACGAAAGAGGGGATGCCTTCCGGGGCATCCCCAAGCTTAGGATTTTGGTTGTACTTGAATATTACCTTGGGGTGCCTTGGGAATCCCCAAGCATAGGCTCTTGCCACTCCTTATTCCATAGTCCATCGAATCTTTACCCAAAACTTGAAAACTTCAGAACACAAAACTTAAAGTAGAAAATCTCGTGAGCTCCGTTAGCGAAAGAAAACAAAACACCACTTCAAGGTACTGTAATGAACTCATTCTTTATTTATATTGGTATTAAACCTGATGTATTCCAACTTCTCTATGATTTATAAACTCTTTTACTAGCCATAGATTCATCAAAATAAGCAAACAACACACGAAAAACAGAATCTGTCAAAAACAGAACAGTATGTAGTAATCTGGATGAAACGTATTCTTCTGGAACTCATAAAATTATAAAATAAATTGCTGGACCTGAGGAATTTATCTATTAATCATCTGAAAAAATAATTAACTAAATAGCACTTTCCAAATAAAAATGGCAGCAATTCTCGTGAGCGCTAAAGTTTCTGTTTTTTACAGCAAGATCAACAAGACTTTCCCCAAGTCTTCCCAACGGTTCTACTTGGCACGAACACTAATTAAACACAAAAAACACAACCATAAAAGAGTCTAGATAAATTATTTATTACTAAACATGAACAAAAAGCAAGTACAAAAATAAAGTTGGGTTGCCTCCCAATAAGCGCTATCGTTTAACGCCCCTAGCTAGGCATGATGATTTCAATGATGCTCACATAAAAGATAGGAATTGTAACATAAAGAGGGCATAATGAAGATTATGACTAGCGCATTTAAGCCTAACCCACTTCCTATGAATAGGGATTTTGTTAGCAAACAACTTATGGGAGCAAGAATCAACTTGCATAGGAAGGTAAAACAAGCATAACTTCATAACTTTAAGCACATAGAGAGGAAACTTGATATTATTGCAATTCCTACAAGCATATATTCCTCCATCATAATAATTTTCAGTAGCATCATGAATTAATTCAACAATATAACCAGAACCTAAAGCATTATTTTCATGATCTACAAGCATAGAAATTTTATTACTCTCCACCGAAGCAAAATTCTTCTCATTCGGAATAGTGGGAGTATCATAAGAGACTCGAATACTATAAATTGTTTCCACATTAAAATAGTAATGTTCAGAAAAATGGTAATCATAATAATGACAAGTTTTATAAATATAATCATCACTACTTTTTATAGCACAAGTGTCATCACAATAATCATCATAAGTAGCAACTCTGTTCTCATCATAATCAATTGAAACCTCTTCCATGATAGTGGAATCATCACTAAATAAAGTCATGACCTCTCCAAATCCACTTTCATAAATATAATCATGATAAGTAGGAGGCATGCTATCATCATAATAAATTTGCATATCAAAACTTGGAAGACTACAAATATCATCTTCATTAAACATAGCTTCCCCAAGCTTGGGACTAACATTAATTGCAGCAAATATATTCTCAAAAACATCATCTTCATCAAACATAGCATCCCCAAGCTTGGGTCTTTTCATATCATAAGCATAATCACTTTCATCATTAATAGTATGGATAGCACCAATAGTATAGCAATTATCATATTCTTCCAAGCAAGTGCCAAAAAGATTTTCAAGATCATAAGAAGTATCATTATCTTCCACAATTATATTTTCATGAGGCACAATAGTAATAGGAGCAGCATTATTTGGGAGAGATATCTTTTTACCTCTCTTTCTTTTTCTTTTCTTCTTCTTCTTCACCACATCATGTGTGGGTTCAATCCTCTTTTTGGAGCTCCTCATTAATGAGATTGGTTGAATAGGAGGCTCCTCCTCGTTACCTGATTCATCATAAGAAATAATAGGAGGGTATTGGGAAGTCTCTTCCCTTTCATTAGTATTCTTTTCATCTTCTATTTGTTTTATTTTATTTATGTAGCTGACAATATAAGGGTTTTCAATGCAATTCACCGCACAATACATATAAATTTCCGCTAGATCAAAATCAAGAAATTTATCGAGATTAAATTTTGGAATACCCTTAGCTATATGTTTCATTTCTTCATAACCCAAAAGAAGACTAAGCTCTTTATGATGCTCAAGGGTAATCAAGTTATCACAATTTTTGGACAAGACTTGATCATGAAACAAATAGCATTGGAGCTTTAAATGACCATGTTCATTGCAAAGTTCACAAGGATGGTGATAAATATTGAATCTTTCAGCACAAACATCTAGCCTTTCTTGCAACAATTTAGTTTCTAAATGCTTATGCCTCTTGCAATATCAATATTCCCTATTTGGTGTGTACTTGCAAACCCAATGCACTCCACAAAAATTGACATGTTTATAGGAGACATTTTCATCATAACTAGTGCAATCATCATTAGTGCTATGGATATTCAAGGAGTTCATACTAACAACATTGCAATCATGCTCATCATTCAAAGATTTAGTGCCAAACATTTTAATGCATTCTTCTTCTAACACTTTGGCACAATTTTCCTTTCCATCATACTCACGAAAGATATTAAAAAGATGAAGCGTATGAGGCAAACTTAATTCCATTTTTTTGTAATTTTCTTTTATAAACTAAACTAGTGATAAAACAAGAAACTAAAAGACTCGATTGCAAGATCTAAAGATATACCTTCAAGCACTCACCTCCCCATCAACGGCGCCAGAAAAGAGCTTGACGTCTACTACACAACCTTCTTCTTGTAGACGTTGTTGGGCCTCCAAGTGCAGAGGTTTGTAGGACAGTAGCAAATTTCCCTCAAGTGGATAACCTAAGGTTTATCAATCCGTAGGAGGCGTAGGATGAAGATGGTCTCTCTCAAGCAACCCTGCAACCAAATAACAAAGAGTCTCTTGTGTCCCCAACACACCCAATACAATGGTAAATTGTATAGGTGCACTAGTTCGGCGAAGAGATGGTGATACAAGTGGTATATGGATAGTCGATAATGGTATTTGTAATCTGAAAATATAAAAACAGCAAGGTAACGAATGATAAAAGTGAGCGTAAACGGTATTGCAATGATAGGAAATAAGGCCTAGGGTTCATACTTTCACTAGTGCAAGTTCTCTCAACAATAATAACATAGATAGATCATATAACGAGCCGTCAACATGCAACAAAGAGTCACTCCGAAGTCACTAATAGTGGAGAACAAACGAAGAGATTATGGTAGGGTACGAAACCACCTCAAAGTTATTCTTTCCATCAATCTGTTGGGCTATTCCTATAAGTGTCACAAACAGCCCTAGAGTTCGCACTAGAATAACACCTTAAGACACAATAAACCAAAACTCTAATGTCACCTAGATACTCCAATGTCACCTCAAGTATCCATGGGTATGATTATACAATATGCATCAGACAATCTCAGATTCAACTATTCAACCAACACATAGGACCTCAAAGAGTGCCCCAAAGTTTCTACGGGAGAGTCAAGACGAAAACGTGTGCCAACCCCTATGCATAGGTTCATGGGCGAAAACCGCAAGTTGATCACCAAAACATACATCAAGTGGATCAATAGAATACCCCATTGTCACCACGGGTATTGTCATGGGTTTGTCACGGCAGATGTCCTCGTGAAAGGACTTAGTAGTGGAGCCATCGCAACGGGTTAGCTTAAAGGGGTTAAACCGGACAAGGGGACACGGGAGTTTATACTAGTTCGGCCCCTTCGATGAAGGTAAAAGCCTACGTCTAGTTGTGATTAGTATTGCTAGGGTCTCGAAGGCCAGGGAGCGAATCCGCTTTGTCTGGCTTTCGAGTTGTTGTTGTCTGTCTCTAAACCGCGGCCGGGTCGTCCCTTTATATACATAGGTTGACGCCTGCCGGGCTACAAAGTCCCGAAGCCGGTTTATAAATGTATCCGGTTCGGCCTCTCTCTTTCTATCTTACTATACAAGTTACATGACTGGGCCTGTTTACATTTACATACTGTAACTCGCCTTTGGGCCCTCCGTAAAGCGCCAGCATCTTTACATCTTCATGGGCTTCTAATCTTCAAAGAGTCAACCCGGCTACCCAAGGCCGGTTTACCTCCGGTAGTAATATCCCCAACATTAGGCCCCAGATTGGTTTGAACTTGTTCATGTCAATCTTCCACACTTTAGAAAAAATCTTCTCTCTTGTCTTCGTTTTTGATCTTGTAAACCGCCGTGATGTCATACTTCAAAATTAAGATAAACCGTCCTGACGTCATCCATCCGTTGATATCGGAGATTTCCTTCATTTAATATATATCCAGTTGTCGAGGCAACACCTTTATTAACTTATCCATTTTTTGGACTCCTCAACTCCCGCACTTGCCATTTTTCACTTCACCTTATAAATAGGACCGAGGGGTCATTTTCACCGTTTCCCTCCGTGCATCTTCGCATCGTCTTCCTCGTGCCGCTCAGCCTCTGAAACTCCGCCGCCACCGTCGACCGTCATTTCTGCTCCGACCTCGGCCGCTACATCGCCCTGAATGCACCAGAGAACTGTGGCGCCCTTCCGCTTCCTCACTAGCTCCGGTAAGTTCTCTGCTTTTTTCACCATAGATCGGTTCTAGGGTTTCGATATTTCCTCGCAGTTCTTCCAAGTTCATCAGTGCTATTCTTCCATGTTCTTCCTTTAATAGATGGACACTTCATGCTTGATACATCTCTTACCGTAGCTTACCTACCATGATCATCACAAATCTTTATGCGCAAAGAACTAATCTGTCTATCAAAAATTGCTCAGTTCTGCACCCCTTCAAGATCCAATTATTTTTGCGTTTCTGTCTTATCTCTAGATCCGAAAGTTTTATACATCACTGTGAAATCCGTTTCTCCTCACACCAATATAAGCGATTTGATATTGGATAAATAGTCTATGCCATTAGCCCTCTGATAAACCGGAAGAACATGTTACCTTCATAATTACGCTCCGGTTTAACAGTGTCTGATAAATCCTGCGCCAGCATTACCTTCTTTCTCATCATACTAGTCTCCGGGTTGTACCATTTATTATATTAGTACGTTTCTTACTCCCTTGTCTCTTGTGTATGATCATGCATAATTTATAAACCGGCCTTTCATTTTCATTTTGTTCGCTTTGCAATGGCCAAACAATTCACTGCCTGCAACTGGGCTCGTTCCCGGGTTACTGAGGCTCAACTGGATGAAATGGTTAGCATCGGCTCTCTGCCTAAGAAAACGGAGATCAAATGGCGAGTCCCAGGAACTGAGAATCCTCCAACCCCAAGACAAGGCGAAGTGGTAATCTTTGTTGACCATATAGGCCGTGGTTTCAAACCTCCAGGGTCAAAATTTTATCGAGATGTGCTTGCCAGCTTCCAACTGCATCCACAGGATATTGGTCCCAATTCAGCCTCCAACTTATGCAATTTCCAAGTCTTCTGTGAAGCCTATTTACAGGAAGAACCAACTGCAGAATTGTTCCAGGATTTCTTTCACTTAAACCGGTGCACAGAGTTTGTGAATGGCCCGAATATAGAGCTTGGTGGTGTTTCGATTCAAAAGCGGAAAGAAGTGGAATTTCCTCATGCCAAACACCATAGCCACCCAAAGGAATGGAACCAAACATGGTTCTATTGCACAAACACTTCGCCTGAAGATGAGAATCCCCTCCCCGGCTTCCGAGATCATAGATTATCCAATACGCACCGAATGCCACAACGCCTGAGCTCCTCAGAAAGGGCAAAATATGCTCCTCAAATCGCCAAGCTCCGGGCCTTTATGGCAAACGGTTTAACAGGTGTGCATTTTGTACGCTGTTGGATATCCTGGAGTATCTTGCCGCTAAGCCAGCATCCCGGTTTAATGTGCGAATATACCGGTGAGGTTGATGATCCTCAACGCCACTGCAACATCCAATTATCTGAGGAAGAAATTACTGAAGGTGTAAAGAAGATTCTGAATGAATCGGAACTGGACTGTAGTCAAACCGGCCCGAGTCCCTTCTACACCAAGCACAAACCGCCTGCTGTAAGCATTACACTTCCTCTTCATCTCTAATATCTTTGACTTATACAAGTTGTAACCCTTCTTCTTTATATGTATAGGGTGATGACCCCTTCTGGAAACGGAAATCCATAGAAAAAGCGGCAAAGCCAACTGGAGACAAAGTGGCAAAGCCAACCTGCCCGAAGACCAAAGCCGTAAAACCGACGTCAAAGCGGAAAACGGCTGACCGGATTAATATGGAGCTTGATGATGATACTGATGACCCAGAAGCTGAGGTAGAACTTGACTCACTTGGCTCTCTTTTTATGCATCTTGTTAACAATGATCTTCCTCAGGAGGAGGCCAAAGCTAGTCAGGCTGAGGACGTAGAGGTAATTACCCTTTCCTCCGGTTCAGACTCTATGCCAACACAAAAACCTCGCCAAGAAATCCAGAAAGTAAGCTTTTCTCATCCTCTTGCTCACTTGGATCCAACATTTATTTTGAAGACTCAACAGTATGAGGCTCGCCGGACAACTCGGCACAGTGGCCAACAGGTCACCTCTACCGGTTTACCTGATACTCCGGTTCGGAAGCGTCGGTCTGAGGTCTCTCCTACTTCTGACCATTCTTACCCCAAGGCAGGTTATTTCAGACAACCTCTTAATCCGTCCGATTCAAATTATTAGGTGACACCTCCTTCTTCTGGTGAATCGACAGCAACTCAACTCCCCCCTTTGAAAACTGTGGCTGGGTGAGTTACGAAAAACCTTTCCTTTCAATGCGCCCTACATCTTTTGAACAGGATGTTAACCCTTTTTATTCTGTTTGCAGGGCCAAAGCCAGACCCAGCAAGAAAGCTCGGGTCACCAATCCGCTAGAAGACCCTGTTGCTGAAGAAGAAGAACCAAGAGTTGAACCGGAGCAAACAGGTGAACCAGAAGGCCTCCATCCTGAAACAACATTTGATGATCCGCCCCTTGACAGCCAACATACTGACGAACCCACAGATGCTGAGCCTGCCGCCCCTGATGCTGAACCGGCAGAAACAAACCGGACTAATCCAATGAAAGACATTGAAATTCCACCACCATCCGCCCAAAATCCTGAAGGCCAAGGCGATGACGTTATTATTACTGGAGCCGGGCACAGTTCTCCTGGTCATCCCATTATTTTGGCTCATCATAGTGCCAAAGAAGAGCAAATTGCCAGGGATAAAGGTAAATGGAGCAGTGACTTATGAAACTATGCTCATCTTAACGCTGATGAGCTTCATTCTGGCTTCTTGAACCGTCTGCACTCAAACTGGGATTATGAAGCCGGTTTGGTGAATTTGATGAAAGAATGATATGAGGTAAATTCTTCTCCCTTGCACATTGATTTAGAGCTGAAATACTATTCCAAGTAGCCCCTAAGAGCCGTTTTATGATTTTCAATCATAAACCGGATCTTTGTAATACTTTAAGCATCCCATCATTAATCCTTGCCAAGGTGTGTCTTCAATCATAAATAAAACTCATGTTTGAAAAATGAGATAACATTCTGTAGCATAGCCCCCAAAGGCCGGTTTAACTTGGCAAGTTAATCCGGTTTTTAATCCACACCGCCAGTTTAGAACAAACATACATTAGCCCCCAAGTGTCAAGGATAATGCTTGCATTGTTCTGGAGACTTGCATAGAAGGTAGTATTTGAGAGCAAATAAGCATTAGCCCCCAAGTATGAAGTGGATAACTTGTTATATACTTTATACTTAGTGCATATATATGTTGTTTTGTTGAAGATACCTGCAATGTTGCAGGCTGAACTGAGAAGCAGAGATGCCAAAAACTCTGACTTGCAAGAAAATGTGAAGTCGCAACAAGCCGAAGCTGCAAAAGACAAAGAGGAGCTGACCCAGGCCCTGGCCGGAATGGAAAAATTGAAAGAATCCTTCAATCAAGATCGTGCTGCATGGGAAACAGAAAAAGCCGGTTTGACCAAAAGAGCCATAGATGCCGAGGAAGCCCTGAAACCGGTGGCTGAAGAACTAGCCGGTTTGAAGCGCCAAATCAACGCTATGACCTCTGCTATCTTTGGTAAGTATCTGCTTATGTATGTTGCATCAGTCAATGAATCTTAAAACTGACCACGATGTTGAAAAAATCTTTGGCAGGAACTCGGATCACTCATCTTGGTGCAGATATGCAGATGAAGCTCAAAGCGGCATACACATTGGTTGAGCAGCTATACTCTGGATCTCAGCGAGCCATTAGTACAACAGCTTATAACAAACCGGCACCAACATTGATTAAGGAAACACTTGAGAAGCTGGGCATGTTACCGGCGCGTATTGCCGAGTTGAAAAGAGCCGCTGCAAGAGCCGGAGCATTAACTGCCCTTATTCGAGCCAAGGCCTGGATTCCAGATCTTGAAGCGGAGGATATCATTAAAGGGTATCCAGGCGTTAAAGAAGACGGCTCAAACTTTAACAATGATGATCTTTGGCGGTTGACCAAACAGATGCGGCCAGCGGCCAGCAAATTAGCTGAAGACACCAAGTTGTCCCATTTTCAACCGTTTTATGATGCAGAAGGGAAAAGACAGCCGGCGGAGATCCATGAAGTCGAAGAACTTGTGCCTCCGATTTGTAAGCACACTTATGCCCCTGATATTAACCCTTATGATTTAATCCATGAAGAAGCAGTATTCCGAGCTTTAACCGAAATCGATTGGTCAACGGCTGATTTCCAGCGGCTGGGGAGGGATGAAGAAGTGCATGCACCAACTGATCCGCAACCGTCAAACCGTCGTGATGAAGAGTACTGATCCGGTCGCCGATTTATATGGCTACTGTGAAAAACAATGGGAGTGTTGAGCCGCTTTAAAGCTTCATGTAATAGGATAGCTGAAACTTTGTTTATCTGCCATGCCATCGAGCATGCTTCATATCCCTTTGTGACAATCTATGCCGCCCTTCAGAATATATTTTATGCATAGTCTATGATGACTTGCCTTCCTGGGTACAAAAAACTTAAAAGTGTGTATCGGTTTACCGCTAAACATGTCATAATATCCAAGAAGTATATAGTACTTGAGCTGGATAACCAAGTGTTTGTACAAAAAATAATGTACAGAACATACCTCATTGAGTGAACAAACGCGTATACAGCAAAGGTGTTTAACACCAACCCGATACGTTTGATAATCTCATCTTTAAAATGCCGGTCTATCTATTGAACCGGACCGGTATACCTACCGGATTTTCTTCATAAGACTGGTGATTTAGTCAAACCATACCGGGTCAGTGACCACCGGTTTATAATTGATCATGAGCCAACAGCTGGTGGTTGGAAAGCAAGTCGGATCAAGGATGCCAGTTTATCAAAAAAAACTTATGATTGTCAATAAACAAAATGCAAATAGGAAAATATGCGAGGCTTTTTACGAGCTGCCAGGCTCCAAATCGAGGCTTTTCATGGGCTTCCAGGCCTCTGAGTTAAACCATTTAACAAAGCCTTTTAAGATGGGCCTCCAATTAACCAATCACCGTTTTAACTATGACAAGCTCAGGGTCTGTAAAAGATTGACTTGTCAAACGTTCGATGGGTCATGCCAGGATTACCTGGATAGGAGTGGCTTACTTGATGAAGGCAGGTTAACCCGGGGTTTTAGGTGAATACACCAGGCTTCCAAGCCGTGGCTTGATAGCCAATTACGAGGGTCCTTTCAAACTCTTTGTTGCTTTGCAAAAAAGAGCCCCCAAGTAACTTTGTGAGCGATGCTCAGCGTGTGCCTATGTTTGAGTTTGTACAGTGCACAATACTCTCTTTGGCTCCACAAATTTGTCATTGTGTGGCTGAAAAGCCTATCAAGAGGTGTAGATGTGGTTCAAACATGACCATGCCCCCTAGTGATTTTCTTTATCTTTATGCAGTTGCTAAATCTGGTTTAACAAATACTCCGCTTTGACCGTTAACTTGTAAAAGCACACATATGATATAAGAAAGAACAGATACCCCGCTTATAACGGAGGCTCCGGTTTATTATATGGTATATACACTGTCATAAATATGTACAGGTGAAAAAGCCTATGGCTTCAAGTATAGTAAGGCCGAAGGAGAGCTATGTTCCATGGCCGCTTTGTCTCCTCCTCCGATTGACGTGAGTCTTCATGCTCTCGAACATCAATGAGGTAGTAGGATCCGTTGTCCAGATTTTTGCTGACCACAAAGGGTCCTTCCCAAGGGGGGGATAACTTATGCATATCAGTCTGATCCTGGATGATCCGGAGCACCAAATCACCTTCTTGAAAGGTTCTAGTTTTAACCCGGCGGCTGTGATAACATCGAAGATCTTGTTGATAAATTGCCGAACGCGCTGCTGCAAGATCCCGCTCTTCATCCAACAGGTCTAGAGAATCCTGACGTGCCTTCTCATTATCAGCTTCAACATAAGCTGCCACACGGGGCGAATCGTGACGGATGTCACTAGGAAGAACTGCCTCTGCTCCATAAACCATGAAGAAAGGCGTGTAACCCATATATCTGTTGGGTGTGGTGTTGATGCTCCAAAACACAGAAGGTAGCTCCTCGACCCAACAACCCGGCGTCCACTTTAAAGGAACCATAAGCCTTGGTTTGATACCCCGCAGAATTTCTTGATTTGCCCTTTCCGCTTGACCATTAGATTGGGGGTGAGCCACTGATGCTAGATCAAGCCAGATGTGCTCACGTTGAGAGAATTCTTCCATCTCTCCTTTTGACAAGTTAGTGCCATTATCTGTTATAATGCTATGTGGAAAGCCAAACCGGAATATCACCTTTTTGATGAATTGAACCACTGTGGCTGCATCACACTTGCTGACTGGCTCTGCCTCTACCCATTTAGTGAATTTATCAACTGCTACTAACAGATGGGTCTTCTTGCCCTTGGAGCGCTTGAAGGGTCCAACCATATCCAGCCCCCAAGTGGCAAACGACCACGTAATTGGAATCATCCGCAACTCTTGAGCCGGAACATGTGCACGGCGGGTAAACTTTTGACATCCATCACATCTTTTGACTAAATCCTCTTCATTAGCATGGGCCGTCAACCAGTAAAAACCGTGGCGAAAAGCTTTAGCAACCAACGACTTTGAACCGGCGTGATGACCGCAATCCCCTTCATGAATTTCTCGCAAAATCTCACAACCTTCTTGAGGAGAAACGCATCATTGAATCGCTCCTGAAACACTATAATGATGTAACTCCCCATTGCTTATGGTCATGGACTTGGAACGTCGGATTATCTGTCGAGCCAACGTTTCCTCAGCTAGTAACTCGCCCCGGTTCATGTAATCCAGATATGGGATCGTCCAATCCGGTATGGCATGCAAAGCTGCCACCAATTGAGCCTCCGGATCAGGAACAGCCAAATCTTCTTCGGTTGGTATTTTGACTGACGGATTGTGCAACACATCAAGAAAGACATTGGGCGGAACCGGTTTACGTTGGGAACCAAGACGACTTAAAGCGTTCGCCGCTTCATTCTTCCGCCGGTCTATATGGTCCACCTGATAACCTTTAAAGTGACCAGCCACTATGTCCACCTCTCGTTGATATGCAGCCATGAGTGGGTCCTTAGAATCCCAAGTGCCAGACACATGCTGAGCCACTAGATCTGAATCGCCGAAGCACTTAACCCGGTTCAAATTCATCTCTTTAGCCATCCGAAGACCGTGGAGTAAAGCCTCATATTCAGCTGCATTGTTAGTACAAGGGAACATTAAACGGAGGACATAACAAAACTTATCACCTCGTGGGGAGGTTAATACGACTCCAGCCCCCGAACCCTCTAGCTGTCTGGACCCATCAAAATGAATAGTCCAATATGTATTATCTGGTTTCTCCTTAGGTGCCTGTATCTCCGTCCAATCGTTGATCAAATCTATGAGTGCCTGGGACTTGATCGTCGTGCGGGGTATATATCTGAGCCCGTGGGGTCCAAGCTCAATGGCCCACTTGGCAATCCGGCCAGTTGCCTCTCTGTTTTGAATGATGTCACCAAGAGGAGCTAAACTGACTATTGTGATAGGGTGGCCCTGAAAATAGTGTTTGAGCTTCCGGCTTGCCATAAACACCCCACACACCAGTTTCTGCCAATGTGGATACCTCTGCTTTGACTCAATGAGAACCTCACTGATATAACAAACCGGCCGTTGAACCGGATACTCTTTGCCAGGCTCCTTGCGCTCTACCACAATGGCTACGCTGACAGCCCGAGCATTAGCAGCCACATATAATAATAAGGGCTCTTTATCGATCGGTGCTGCCAGTACGGGCGGTTCCACGAGCTGTTTCTTCAGATCTTCAAACGCCTTATCAGCTGGTTCACTCCAAACAAAGTTATCCTTTTTCTTGAGCATATGATATAAGGGAATGGCCTTCTCTCCAAGGTGGCTAATAAACCAGCTCAAGGCTGTAATCCGGCCGGCCAGACGTTGCACGTTGTTAATACACGCCGGTTTAGCCAAGGACGTAATCGCTGCAATCTTTTCCGGATTAGCCTCAATGCCTCTGTTTGAAACCAGAAAGCCTAAGAGCTTGCCTGCCGGGACACCGAAAACACACTTCTCCGGATTGAGCATCATCTTGTAGACCCGGAGATTGTCAAAAGTTTCCCGTAGATCATCTATCAACGTCTCCTCCTTTCTGGATTTGACCACAATATCATCTACATATGCATGGACATTGCGCCCAATTTGCTTATGAAGGCAATTCTGAACACATCGCTGGTAAGTTGCCTGGGCACTCTTGAGTCCAAAGGGCATGGAAACATAGTAGAAGGCTCCAAAGGGAGTTATAAAGTCTGTCTTCTCCTGGTCCTTAACTGCCATTTTGATCTGATGATAACCAGAGTAAGCATCCAAAAAACACAAACGGTCACAACCCGCCGTGGCATCAATTATCTGATCAATGCGAGGGAGAGCAAAGGGGTCTGTAGGGCAAGCCTTGTTTAAATCTGTGTAGTCCACACACATGCGCCAAGTGCCGTTTTTCTTAAGAACCAGCACCGGATTGGCTAACCACTCTGGATGAAAAACTTCAACAATAAACCCAGCAGCCAACAAACGGGCGACCTCTTCACCTATAGCCTTGCGCCTTTCCTCATTGAAGCAGCGGAGGAACTGTCGGACCGGTTTGAATTTCGGATCAATGTTGAGTGTGTGCTCAGCGAGTTCTCTCGGTACACCTGGCATGCCAGAAGGTTTCCATGCAAAGATGTCCCGATTCTCATGGATGAACTCGATGAGCGCGCTTTCCTATTTGGGATCCAGGTTAGCGCTGACGATGAACTGTTTGGATGAATCGCCAAGGACAAAGTCAACCATCTTAGTGTCTGTAGCTGATTTGAACTTCAATGCTGGATCATGTTCCGTGGTTGGCTTTTTTAAGGAGGTCATGTCTGCCGGATAAACTTGCTCCTTATAGAATGTTAACTCCTCCGTGGCACAAACCGACTCAGCATAAGCCGCATCGCCTTCTTCACACCCCAAAGCAATCTTTCTACTTCCATGTACTGTGATAGTCCCCTTATGACCTGGCATTTTAAGCTGCAGGTAAACATAACATGGCCTTGCCATAAACTTAGCATAAACCGGCCGCCCAAACAGAGCGTGGTACGGACTTTTGATCTTCACCACCTCAAATCTCACTGTTTCTGACCTTGAATCGTAGTCATCTCCAAAAGCTACCTCCAAACCTATCTTACCAACAGGATATGCAGACTTACCAGGCACCACACCATGAAATACCGTATTCGATGGTTTAAGATCCTTATCTGTCAACCCCATACAGCGGAATGTATCATAATACAAAATATTGATACTACTTCCCCCATCCATGAGCACTTTAGTGAACTTGTATCCCCCAACTTGAGGGGCTACCACCAAGGCCAAATGACCTGGATTATCAACCCGGGGCGGGTGATCCTCTCTGCTCCACAAAATAGGTTGCTCCGACCAGCGTAAATACTGAGGTACTGCCGGCTCAACAGAGTTGACTACTCTTTTGTGAAGCTTCTAATCACGTTTGCACAAACTAGTAGTGAAGACATGATATTGCCCGCTGTTCAGCTGTTTCGGATTGCTCTGATAACCCGACTGCTGATGCTGCTGCTGACTCCCCTGATGGTTGTAACCTCCCTGGTTGCCTTGGTGTCCTTGATTGATGTGTCCGGTTTGACTGCCTGGAAATCCTGAACCGGAACCACCGCCTCCGTAACCCAGCCCGTGGAAACCTCCTCCTGAACCGCCAGGCGGGCCGTTGTCATATTGGAACATATTGGAATTCTTGAAATCCCGCATGGTATAACAATCTTTCCAGAGATGTGATGCTGGTTTCTCCTTTGATCCATGCTTTGGACAGGGATGATTTAACAAACGCTCCAAATTGTTGCCTGGACCTCCACCCCTCTGGGGCTGCTTGCCTTTACGGTGCTGGCCATTCTCCTACGCATTGGTATTTGCAACAAAGTCCAAACCACTGTCGGCCTTGCGCTTACCAGCGTTTCCATGGCCTGCCGGATTGTGTTGCTGGCCTTTGGCATTGCTGGTCTTCTTACCCTTCTCCGGTTTGTCCTCCTCTGAATCCGAATCCTTGGTATTATCTGAATTGGCGTATTTAACCAAAGCAGCCATGAGTGTTGACATGTTGTTGCAGTGACGTTTGAGCCTTCCCAACTTCTGTTTCAACGGTTTGAAACCGCAATTACCTTCTAACGTTAACACTGCGGTGTCTGCCTTGATACGATCTGACGAATGCAAAATCGCCGAGACCCGTTTGACCCAATGGGTTGTGGACTCCCCTTCCTCTTGGACACAAGCGGCCAGATCTACAATTGACATCGGCTGCTTACATGTATCCTTGAAGTTCTGGATAAACCGGTGCTTCAATTCGGCCCATGATCCAATAGAGTTGGTCGGCAAGCTCTTCAACCAAGTGCGAGCTATTCCTTCCAACATCATGGTGAAATATTTAGCACACACCGCCTTGTCCACATCTAACATCTCCATTGCCATCTCATAGCTCTCTACCCATGCCTCTGGCTGCAAATCGGCGGTATAATTTGGTACCTTACGAGGTCCCTTGAAATCCTTGGGTAGTCGCACATTACGCAAAGCAGGAGATAAACACGGTACCCCTAAGGAACTGAACATCGCCCTTGGCTCCACGGAGGCAGCGGGGTGAACCAGAGTATGCTGTCATGCCTCGTGTCGAGCTGTCAACTCGGCCTCTCGACGTGTGCGGCCATGATCCACAACATCTTGCGCATTAGCACCTCCCCCAGCCGGGTTCTTCCCTCGTGGCGAATTTCGGCGGTGCACTACTGGACACGGCCGGTTCGTCTTCCACGTGTCTGCTATAACTCCGACTTGGGCAGGGAGTGGAGTGAATCCTCTCACGGCTGTGTGAATATGCTTGCTGTTGATTTAGTGCTGTCTGAAGGAGATCCCTGGCCCGACGTGCTTCCACTGAAACTGGTGACTCGCCGTCCGTTGGGAGGGCCGCCAGGCTTGACGCAGCGGCCACAATGTTGTCCAACGGGTTGGAATAATGCCCGGGCGGCGTTGATGGTACAACGTTGTTCCGGTGAGGCAGGTCCATCATGCGCGGCTGAACCGGTGCTCCTGCTCCCGGCGCCCCCGCCTGGTTTAGTGTGGGTTGGTTACCAGCTCCTGCACCTCGCGTGTTGAAAAGATTCTGTGGCTCATAAACCGATGGGAGACGTGATCGGTACCTTCTTCTCAGGACTTCCTCTGAAGCATTCTGATCCAGTCTAATCTGGTAAGCCTGTGCTTCCAACTCGGCCGCTCCGTAGCCATCCTGGCGTTCTCTGCTGCCAGGTCCGCCTTGGCCTGGGCTATCTGATCTTTCACCTTTGCAATCTCTGCATCGTGCTGATCCCTGGCAGCTGCATCTACCTCCGCGGACATCAATGTTGCCAGAGCGTCGAACAAATCAGATAAGACTTGGGCCGGAGGTGGCGCCGAGCTTCCTTCCCCTGCTGGTGTAGCCGTTGTTGAACCGGAGAGCATTGCTGCGGAGGTAGATGAATGAGGCGCCGATTGTGTGCCGGCCATGAAGATGGCGGCCCGATTTGGCAGACCGGGGGAATCCGGAATACTGTTGCCCTCGGATCCTCCCTCAATCCGGCCGTCCTGCAACTGGTAAAGCAATTCGGTTTCTCCAAAAGACTCGTCATCAGAGCAGACTACGGTTTCTCCTTCGGACACCGGTCCGTCCTCATGCCCTGATCCATGGACGACACCTATGAAAACATGCCTTGCCTCGGGCTAAACCGGCGAAGGACTTGCACGCCGAGCCGTTTCGATGATGTCGGTGCAGATTTCCGGCTCGGGGCCCGGTTCGCCGATCTTGCCAATGAAGATGTGAATCCCACCAAAGGGGACCCGGTACCCGTATTCGATTGAATCGGCCTCGGGACCCCAACCTGCGTTGTCGATGTAGAGCTTGCCACGGCGACTCTTCGTCATCCGGCCCACAGCATATCCCTTAAGTCCATCGAAGCTGCCCTTCAAGAACTCGAAACCATCGTGCGATAGCCCCATGATGGGCGCCAACTGTTGTGGGTTTGTCACGACAGATGTCCTTGTGAAAGGACTTAGTAGTGGAGCCATCGCAACGGGTTAGCTTAAAGGGGTTAAACCGGACAAGGGGACACGGGAGTTTATACTAGTTCAGCCCCTTCGATGAAGGTAAAAGCCTACGTCTAGTTGTGATTGGTATTTCTAGGGTTTCGAAGGCCAGGGAGCGAATCCGCTTTGTCTGGCTTTCAAGTTGTTGTTGTCTGTCTCTAAACCGCGGCCGGGTCGTCACTTTATATACATAGGTTGACGCCCGCCGGGCTACAGAGTCCCGAAGCCGGTTTATAAACGTATCCGGTTAGGATTTTGGTTGTACTTGAATATTACCTTGGGGTACCTTGGGAATCCCCAAGCTTAGGATCTTGCCACTCCTTATTCCATAGTCCATCGAATCTTTACCCAGAAGTTGAAAACTTCACAACACAAAACTTAAAGTAGAAAATCTCGTGAGCTCCGTTAGCGAAAGAAAACAAAACACCACTTCAAGGTACTGTAATGAACTCATTCTTTATTTATATTGGTATTAAACCTGATGTATTCCAACTTCTGTATGATTTATAAACTCTTTTACTAGCCATAGATTCATCAAAATAAGCAAACAACACACGAAAAACAGAATCTGTCAAAAACAGAACAGTCTGTAGTAATCTGGATCAAACGTATTCTTCTGGAACTCATAAAATTATAAAATAAATTTCTGGACCTGAGGAATTTATATATTAATCATATGAAAAAATAATTAACTAAATAGCACTTTCCAAATAAAAATGGCAGCAATTCTCGTGAGCGCTAAAGTTTCTGTTTTTTACAGCAAGATCAACAAGACTTTCCCCAAGTCTTCCCAACGGTTGTACTTGGCACGAACACTAATTAAACACAAAAAATACAACCATAAAAGAGTCTAGATAAATTATTTATTACTAAACAGGAACAAAAGCAAGTACAAAAATAAAGTTGGGTTGCCTCCCAATAAGCGCTTTCGTTTAACGCCCCTAGCTAGGCATGATGATTTCAATGATGCTCGCATAAAAGATAGGAATTGTAACATAAAGAGGGCATCATGAAGATTATGACTAGCGCATTTAAGCCTAACCCACTTCCTATGAATAGGGATTTTGTTAGCAAACAACTTATGGGAGCAAGAATCAACTTGCATAGGAAGGTAAAACAAGCATAACTTCATAACTTTAAGCACATAAAGAGGAAACTTGATATTATTGCAATTCCTACAAGCATATATTCCTCCCTAATAATAATTTTCAGTAGCATCATGAATTAAGTCAACAATATAACCAGCACCTAAAGCATTATTTTCATGATCTACAAGCATAGAAATTTTATTACTCTCCACAGAAGCAAAATTCTTCTCATTCGGAATAGTGGGAGTATCATAAGAGACTCGAATACTATAAATTGTTTCCACATTAAAATAGTAATGTTCAGAAAAATGGTAATCATAATCATGACAAGTTTTATAAATATAATCATCACTACTTTTTATAGCATAAGTGTCATCACAATAATCATCATAAGTAGCAACTCTGTTCTCATCATAATCAATTGAAACCTCTTCCATGATAGTGGAATCATCACTAAATAAAGTCATGACCTCTCCAAATCCACTTTCATAAATATAATCATGATAAGTAGGAGGCATGCTATCATCATAATAAATTTGCATATCAAAACTTGGAAGACTACAAATATCATCTTCATTAAATATAGCTTCCCCAAGCTTGGGACTAACATTAATTGCAGCAAATATATTCTCAAAAACATTATCTTCATCAAACATAGCATCCCCAAGCTTGGGTCTTTTCATATCATAAGCATAATCACTTTCATCATTAATAGTATGGATAGCACCAATAGTATAGCAATTATCATATTCTTCCAAGCAAGTGCCAAAAAGATTTTCAAGATCATAAGAAGTATCATTATCTTCCACAATTATATTTTCATGAGGCACAATAGTAATAGGAGCAGCATTATTTGGGAGAGATATCTTTTTACCTCTCTTCCTTTTTCTTTTCTTCTTCTTCTTCACCACATCATGTGTGGGTTCAATCCTCTTTTTGGAGCTCCTCATTAATGAGATTGGTTGAATAGGAGGCTCCTCCTCGTTACCTGATTCATCATAAGAAATAATAGGAGGGTATTGGGAAGTCTCTTCCCTTTCATTAGTATTCTTTTCATCTTCTATTTGTTTTATTTTATTTATGTAGCTGGCAATATAAGCGTTTTCAATGCAATTCACCGCACAATACATATAAATTTCCGCTAGATCAAAATCAAGAAATTTATCGAGATTAAATTTTGGAATACCCTTAGCTATATGTTTCATTTCTTCATAACCCAAAAGAAGACTAAGCTCTTTATGATGCTCAAGGGTAATCAAGTTATCACAATTTTTGGACAAGACTTGATCATGAAACAAATAGCATTGGAGCTTTAAATGACCATGTTCATTGCAAAGTTCACAAGGATGGTGATAAATATTGAATCTTTCAGCACAAACATCTAGCCTTTCTTGCAACAATTTAGTTTCTAAATGCTTATGCCTCTTGCAATATCAATATTCCCTATTTGGTGTGTACTTGCAAACCCAATGCACTCCACAAAAATTGACATGTTTATAGGAGACATTTTCATCATAACTAGTGCAATCATCATTAGTGCTATGGATATTCAAGGAGTTCATACTAACAACATTGCAATCATGCTCATCATTCAAAGATTTAGTGCCAAACATTTTAATGCATTCTTCTTCTAACACTTTGGCACAATTTTCCTTTCCATCATACTCACGAAAGATATTAAAAAGATGAAGCGTATGAGGCAAACTTAATTCCATTTTTTTGTAATTTTCTTTTATAAACTAAACTAGTGATAAAACAAGAAACTAAAAGACTCGATTGCAAGATCTAAAGATATACCTTCAAGCACTCACCTCCCCATCAACGGTGCCAGAAAAGAGCTTGATGTCTACTACACAACCTTCTTCTTGTAGACGTTGTTGGGCCTCCAAGTGCAGAGGTTTGTAGGACAGTAGCAAATTTCCCTCAAGTGGATAACCTAAGGTTTATCAATCCGTAGGAGGCGTAGGATGAAGATGGTCTCTCTCAAGCAACCCTGCAACCAAATAACAAAGAGTCTCTTGTGTCCCCAACACACCCAATACAATGGTAAATTGTATAGGTGCACTAGTTCGGCGAAGAGATGGTGATACAAGTGGTATATGGATAGTCGATAATGGTATTTGTAATCTGAAAATATAAAAACAGCAAGGTAACGAATGATAAAAGTGAGCGTAAACGGTATTGCAATGATAGGAAATAAGGCCTAGGGTTCATAATTTCACTAGTGCAAGTCCTCTCAACAATAATAACATAGATAGATCATATAACGAGCCCTCAACATGCAACAAAGAGTCACTCCGAAGTCACTAATAGCGGAGAACAAACGAAGAGATTATGGTAGGGTACGAAACCACCTCAAAGTTATTCTTTCCAATCAATCTGTTGGGCTATTCCTATAAGTGTCACAAACAGCCCTAGAGTTCGTACTAGAATAACACCTTAAGACACAAATAAACCAAAACTCTAATGTCACCTAGATACTCCAATGTCACCTCAAGTATCCATGGGTATGATTATACGATATGCATCAGACAATCTTAGATTCATCTATTCAACCAACACATAGGACCTCAAAGAGTGCCCCAAAGGTTCTACGGGAGAGTCAAGACGAAAACGTGTGCCAACCCCTATGCATAGGTTCATGGGCGAAACCCGCAAGTTGATCACCAAAACATACATCAAGTGGATCAATAGAATACCCCATTGTTACCACGGGTATTGTCATGGGTTTGTCACGGCAGATGTCCTCGTGAAAGGACTTAGTAGTGGAGCCATCACAACGGGTTAGCTTAAAGGGGTTAAACCGGACAAGGGGACATGGGAGTTTATACTAGTTCGGCCCCTTCGATGAAGGTAAAAGCCTATGTCTAGTTGTGATTGGTATTGCTAGTGTTTCGAAGGCCAGGGAGCGAATCCACTTTGTCTGGCTTTTGAGTTTTTGTTGTCTGTCTCTAAACCGCGGCCGGGTCGTCCCTTTATATACATAGGTTGACGCCCGCCGGGCTACAGAGTCCCGAAGCCGGTTTATAAACGTATCCGGTTTGGCCTCTCTCTTTCTATCTTACTATACAAGTTACATGACTGGGCCGGTTTACATTTACATACTATAACTCGCCTTTGGGCCCTCCGTAAAGCACCAGCATCTTTACATCTTCATGGGCTTCTAATCTTCAAAGAGTCAAGCCGGCTACCTAAGGCCGGTTTACCTCCGATAGTAATATCCCCAACAGGTATCCCACGCAAGACATACATCAAGTGTTCTCAAATCCTTATAGACTCAATCCGATAAGATAACTTCAAAGGGAAAACACAATCCATTACAAGAGAGTAGAGGGGGAGAAACATCATAAGTTCCAACTATAATAGCAAAGCTCGCGATACATCAAGATCGTACCACCTCAAGAACATGAGAGATAGATCAAACACATAGCTACTGGTACATACCCTCAGCCCCAAGGGAGAACTACTCCCTCCTCATCATGGAGAGCACCGGGATGATGAAGATGGCCACCGGTGATGGGTTCCCCCTCCGGCAGGGTGCCGGAACGGGTCTAGATTGGCTTTCGGTGGCTACGGAGGCTTCTGGCGGCGGAACTCTCGATCTATTGTGCTCCCGAAGTTTTTAGGGTATATGGGTATATATGGGAGGAAGAAGTATGTCGGTGGACCTCCGGGCTGTCCACGAGGCAGGGGGCATGCCCAGGGGGTGGGCGTGCCCCCACCCTCATGGGCAGCCCGGGACTCTCCTGGTCCAACTTCGATACTCTGTGGGCTTCTTCTGGTCCAAACATAAGTTCCGTGAAGTTTCAGGTCAATTGGACTCCGTTTGATTTTCCTTTTGTGTGATACTCTAAAACAAGGAAAAAACAGAAACTGGCACTGGGCTCTAGCTTAATAGGTTAGTTCCAAAAATCATATAAAATAGCATATAAATGCATATAAAACATCCAAGGTTGATAATATAATAGCATGGAACAATCAAAAATTATAGATACGTTGGAGACGTATCAGTTTGCAAGCGTACGATCTTCACGATCCAGCAGTGCTTTGATGACCCACAAGTATAGGGGATCTAGCATAGTCCTTTCGATAAATAAGAGCGTCGAACCCAATGAGGAGCAGAAGGAAATGATAAGCAGTTTTCAGCAAGGTATTCTCTGCAAGCACTGAAATTATCGGTAATAGATGGTTTTGTGATAAGGTAGTTTGTAACGGGTTGATACATCTCCATCGTATCTACTTTTCCAAACACTTTTGCCCTTGTTTTGGACTCAAACTTGCATGATTTGAATGGAACTAACCCGGACTAACGTTGTTTTCCGTAGAATTGCCATGGTGTTATTTTTGTGCAGAAATAAAAGTTCTCGGAATGACTTGAAAATTGACGGAGAATATTTTTGGAATATATAAAAAATACTGGCGAAAGAATCAAGGCCAGGGGGCCCACACCCTGCCCACGAGAGTGGGGGTGTGCCTACCCCCTGGGCACGCCCCTGCCTCGTGGGCCCCCTGGTGCTCCACCGACCTCAACTCCAACTCTATATATTCACGTTTACGGAGAAAAAAATCAGGGAGAAGGATTCATCGCATTTTGCGATACGGAGCCTCCGACAAGCCCTAATCTCTCTCAAGAGGGCTGATCTGGAGTCCGTTCGGGGCTCCAGAGAGGGGAATCCGTCGCCATCGTCATCATCAACCTTCCTCCATCACCAATTTCATGATGCTCATCGCCGTGCGTGACTAATTACATCGTAGGCTTGCTAGACGGTGATGGGTTGGATGAGATTTATCATGTAATCGAGTTAGTTTTGTTAGGGTTTGATCCCTAGTATCCATTATGTTCTGAGGTTGATGTTGCTATGACTTTGCTATGCTTAATGCTTGTCACTAGGGCCCAAGTGCCATGATTTCAGATCTGAACCTATTGTGTTTTCATGAATATATGTGAGTTCTTGATCCTATCTTGCAAGTCTATAGTCACCTATTCTGTGTTATGATCCGTTAACCCCGAAGTGACAATAATCGGGATACTTACCGGTGATAACCGTAGTTTGAGGAGTTCATGTATTCACTAAGTGTTAATGCTTTGGTCCGGTACTCTATAAAAGGAGGCCTTAATATCCCTTAGTTTCCAATAGGACCCCGCTGCCACAGGAGGGTAGGACAAAAGATGTCATGGAAGTTCTTTTCCATAAGCACATATGACTACATTCGAAATACATGCCTACATTACATTTATGAACTGGAGCTAGTTCTGTGTCACCCTATGTTCTAACTATTGCATGAGGAATCGCATCCGACACAATTATCCATCACTGATCCAATGCCTACGAGCTTTTCACATATTGTTCTTCTCTTATTTACTTTCCGTTGCTATTGTTACAATCACTATAAAACCAAAACTATTACTTTTGCTACCGTTACCGCTACTATCGTATTACTTTGCTACTAAATACTTTGCTGCAGATATTAAGTTTCTAGGTGTGGTTGAATTGACAACTCAACTGCTAATACTTGAGAATATTCTTAGGCTCCCCTTGTGTCGAATCTATAAATTTGGGTTGAATACTCTACCCTCAAAAACTGTTGCGATCCCCTATACTTGTGGGTTATCATGACTATTTTCTGGCATCGTTGCCGGGGTGCATAGCTCTATTCTTTGAGTCACTTGGGATTTATATCTGCTGATCACTATCAAGAACTTGAAAGATCAAAGAACCCAAAAAATTCCCTCAACTACGAGGGGAGGTAAGGAACTGCCATCTAGCTCTGCACTTGATTCACCTTCTGTTTTGAGTAAACTTGCGACACCTACTCCTGCTATTCATTCTGATATGTCACATGTTATTGATGATGCCACTTCTGCTCTACATGATACTTATGATGAAACTACTTCTATGCTTGATAATACTGTGCCATTAGGTGAATTTTTTGATGAACAACTTGCTAGGGTCAGAGAGAATGAAATTATTAAAACTGATAATATTGATGAAAGTGATAATGAAGATTCTCCCCCTAGATATGAATTGCCTATTGTGCCTGAGGGTTATGTTATGGATGAAGAAATTGCTAGAGACTTCTTAGCTTGCAATGATAGATATGATCTTAAGAAATTATTAGTTAAGCTTAAAGAAAATTCTTTCAATGCTAGAATGAAATATGACCCTGCTTTTTCTACTTCACCTATCTTTATTACTGATAAGGATTATGATTTCTCTGTCGACCCTGAGTTAATTACTTTGGTTGAATCTGAACCTTTTATGGCTATGAATCTAAAACTGTTGTGGCACATCTTACTAAATTAAATGATATAGCCACCATGTTCACTAATGATGAGAAAACTCGCTATTACTTTATCCTTAAGTTGTTTCTGTTCTCATTAAAGGGTGACGCTAAAACATGGCTTAATTCTCTTGATCCTGGTTGTGTGCGTTGTCCCCAAGATATGATTTATTACTTCTCTGCTAAACATTTCCCCGCTCATAAGAAACAAGCTGCCTTAAGGGAAATATATAATTTTGTGCAAATTGAAGAAGAGAGTGTCCCACAAGCTTGGGGGAGGCTTCTCCAATTACTTAATGCTTTGCCTGATCATCCTCTCAAGAAAAATGAAATACTTGATATCTTTTATAATGGACTAACTGATGCTTCTAGAGACCACCTGGATAGTTGTGCTGGTTGTGTTTTTAGGGAAAGAACTGTTGATCAAGCTGAATTGCTATTCAATAATATGTTGAGTAATGAAAACGATTGGACACTTCCTGAACCAACTCCTAAGCCAACCCCGAAGAAAAGGGGTATTCTATTTCTCAGTCCTGAAGATATGTAAGAGGCAAAGAAATCTATGAAAGAAAAAGATATTACAACTAAAGATGTTAAGAATTTACCACCTATTGAAGAAATACATGGTCTTGATGACCCGACATAGGTAGTAAAGGTAAGTTCTCTCTATAGATTTGATGAAGGTGATATCCCTCGTTATAAGTCCGCTAGCCAATGCTTAGATGAGTTTGATAATTTTATTGTTAAATGAGAAAACTTCAATGCTTATGTTGGTAGAGAATTGAAACGTAATGCTTATATGATTGAACACTTGAGTGATTATATGTCTAGAGTTAAAGGTGAGCTTAAACTTATTAGTAAACATGCTTCTGTGGTTACCACTCAAGTAAAACAAGTACTTAAGGCTCAGAATGATTTGCTCAATGAATTAAATAATAAGAAAAATGATAATGTTGTTAGAGTTATGACTAGAGGGGGTAAAATGACTCAGGAACCTTTGTATCCTGAGGGCCACCCTAAGAGAATTGAGCAAGATTCTGGGAGAACTAATGTTGATGCACCTAGTTCTTCTAAGAAGAAGAAGAAGAAAAATGATAGAACTTTGCATGCTTCTAGTGAACCTATTATTGACACACCTGAGAATACCAATGATATTTCTTTCTGATGCTGAAACACAATCTGGTAATGAACATGAACATAGTGATAATGTTAATGATGATGTTCATGTTGATGCTCAACCTAGAAATAACAATGATGTAGAGATTGAACCTACTGTTGATCTTGATAACCCACAATCAAAGAATCAACGTTATGATAAGAGAGACTTCATTGCTAGGAAGCACGGTAAAGAAAGAGAACCATGGGTTCAGGAACCCATGCCTTTTCCTCCTAAACCATCCAAGGAAAAGGATGATGAGGATTTTGAGCGCTTTGCTAAAATGATTAGACCTATCTTTTTGCATATGCGTTTGACTGATATGCTTAAATTGAACCCTTATGCCAAGTACATGAAGGATATTGTTACTAATAAAAGAAAGATACCGGAAGCTGAAATTTCCACCGTGCTTTCTAATTACACTTTTAAGGGTGGAATACCAAAGAAACAAACAGATCCCGGAGTACCAACTATACCATGCTCCATTAAAAGAAACTATGTTAAAACTGCTTTATGTGATCTTGGAGCCGGTGTTAGTGTTATGCATCTCTCTTTATATCATAGACTTGATTTGAATAAGTTGACACCCACTAAAATATCTTTGCAAATGGCTGATAAGTCAATTCCTATACCTGTCGGTATTTGTGAGGATGTGCCTGTTGTGGTTGCAAACGCTACTATTTTAACGGACTTTGTTATTCTTGATATTCTCGAGGACGATAGTATGTCGATTATCCTTGGTAGACCCTTTTTGAATACTGCAGGGGCTGCTATTGATTGCAACAAAGTCAATGCCACTTTTCATGTTAATGGTAATGAGCATACGGTGCACTTTCTGAGGAAACAACCTCAAGTCCACAGTATCAATTCTATTGGAAAAATTCCAACAATCACTATTGGATGTTTTGAATTTCCTCTTCCTACTATCAAGAACAAATATGATATTCTTATTGTTGGGGATGTGCATATCCCCGTTGAGGTAACCTAGTGTTATTCAAAATTTCTCTGGTTTCATGCGATTCAGAATGAGTTTGTTAACAAGACTTCATCAAGCTTGTTAGTGGATTCCTTTTGATGAGCATGAGATGGATCAAGTTAGAAAGCACAACCTTATGTGCCCTCTTTTTACTTTCTGTTATTTATATTAAATAAAGCAAAAATAGTATTTTATGTCTGTTTCCTGAATTATCCTTGCAATAAAAAATACCCGGAAAATAAAAGTTCTCCAAATGCATTGAAAATTTAATATGATTTTTCTGGAATATTTGAGAATTATTGGCACTGAGAACACACCAGGGGGACCCACCATGTGCCCACGAGGGTGGAGGGCGCGCCATAGGGAGCATTCATTTTCCTGCCATACATTATTTTGCTCTCTTCGTGGGTAGATGCATTAATGGTAAGGATGAGGCATGTCACATATGTGTTCCCGATCTTAGTGTTCTCAAGAGTGCTGTATTAGGAGATAAACAATACAACTTGGGGGCTATTGTTGCACGTACGTTGCATCTTAATAGTTTAACTGGAGATTTGTTTGGTGGAATTTATGCAACTCGTGTGGCTAACTTTCTTGATATACCCATACGCGGGGATGATATTGAGTTGCCTCCTGCTTATCTAGATTATAATGCTATGGTTCATCATCAGTTTGTTGAGAGGAACAATCAGTTCCTCCAGTACCGACTAATCTACTGAAATATCTTTGCAAGTGGCTGATAAATCAACTGCTATACCTGTCGGATTTTGTGAGGATGTGCCTGTTGGGGTTGCAAACGCTACTATTTTAACGGACTTTGTTATTCTTGATATTCCCGAGGATGATAGTATGTCTATTATTCTTGGAAGACCCTTTTTGAATACTGCAGGGGCTGTTATTGATTGCAACAAAGGCAGTGTCACTTTTCATGTTAATGGTAATGAGCATACGGTACACTTTCTAAGGAAACAACCTCAAGTCCACAGTATCAATTCTATTGGAATAATTTCAACTATTATTATTGGAGGTTTTGAATTTCCTCTTCCTACTGTCAAGAAGGAATATGATATTCTTATCATTGGGGATGTGCATATCCCCGTTGAGGTAACCGAGTGTTATTCGAAATTTCTTCGGTTTCATGCGATTCAGAATGTGTTTGTTAACAAGACTTGATCAACCTTGTTAGTGGATTCCTTTTGACGAGCATGAGATGGATGAAGTTAGAAAGCACAACCTTATGTACCCTCTTTTTACTTTCTGTTATTTATATTAAATAAAGCAAAACTAGTATTTTTTGTCTGTTTTTTGAATTACCCTTGCAATAAAAAATACCCCAAAAATAAAAGTTCTCCAAATGCCCTAAAAATGAAATATGATTTTTTCCAAAATATTTAAGAATTATTGGCACTGAGAACACATCAGGGGGACCCACCGTGTGCCCACGAGGGTGGAGGGTGCACCCCCTGCCTCATGGACCCCACGTGGGTCCCCTCCACTTATTCGTGCACCCACACACTTTGTCTTCCTCCAGAAAAAATCACCCACCAGTTCAAACCCGAGTTCTAGCTCATCTTGCTGCCATTTTCGATCTCCTTGCTCAAAGCTCCATTCAGAAAATTGCTTTGGGGGATTGTTCTTTGGTATGTGACTCCTCCAATGGTCCAATTAGTTTTTGTTCTAGTGCTTTATTTATTGCAAATTTTTGCTGCTTAGGTGACCCTGTTCTTGAGCTTGCATGTCAAATTTATGTGGTCAGAAGTAGTTTTAATGCATGATATAGCCTCTAGACACTTGTAGGAGTAGTTCCTATCAATTTTGTTGAGTTTGGCTCACTTTTATTTTAAGTTACTAAAAATTCCAGAAATTTTCAGAAAAGGATGAAGAGATTTTTTAGGACCTCATCAAGCCGAAGTTCGAAGGATAAGCAAAGTGAAGAGAATAATAAGCCCAAGTATAATCTCCCTAGTACTGCGGAGGTTCGGCCATGTGAATGGCCTTGTGATGAGTTCTTGAGAGAAGTCGGGATTTATGAAGATTTTTATTATTTGGCTGAGAATGCAGGCCTCACCGACATCCTCCACGACCAGCGTGAACAATATCTCTTACACACCAATATTTTTGTGCAAATTTTTCATTTCCGTGCTAGGAGATCGCCACCTTCGGTGGAATTTTATTTATATGATGAGCATAAGGAGATGTCACTCTATGATTTTTGCCGGGTTTGTAGGATACCCTTTGAGGGCAGCATAGACGATCCACATCGTAATGATGTGGAGGGATTTATTGATATGATTACTGTAGGGGAAACGAGGAAAGTTTCCGATGCAAGAATTACTAGCATACATTTTCCTGTCCTATGTTACTTCGCAATATTTGCTTGTAGATGCTTAATTGGTTGCGGGAACTATGGAAATCTTAGTGCCCTTGATATTGTTATTTTGCGCCATGCTTTGTTTCGTGATACCACTTTTACTTTAGGCGCTATTGTTGCTAAACAGTTAAATTTGAACCATACAAAGGGTCCCGTCTTAGGAGGCATCTCCGCCTCGCGCCTTGCTGCACACTTTAACATACCTATTAGGCATTATGAGAAAGAGGAAAAGTTGTTGCCTCATATTTTCTTAGATTATAAGAGCATGGTAGCACATGATTCTATTGTTAAGAATAAGAAGAAGATGCTTCACTATAGACTGATATTTAATAAGAATCACTTTGAGACTATTACCTTGCCTGCTCCCTCTTTGTTCAACATATTTTCAGGCACGTACCTTGTTTTGCCATAGGCCGTTCAGGCATACCAGAGCCTGACATCAGCTCCAGAGCCGGAGCCACTATCTGATCCTCATCGTCAGTCTGTTTATCAGTGGGATCCGGAGGAGATCGCTAACCAGTGGCACCCTGAGGATCCTCATCAGTACACTAGAGGGGACCACTTTGATCCATGGGCATAGACCAACTTAGGCAAAAAGCCTAAGCTTGGGGGATAAGTATTTCTCACCGACATTACATTCATGTTCACACACTCATGCCAGTTGTCGGTGCTCATACTTTTTCATTGTATCATCCATGCTAGTTTATTTTCTTTTCCAGCATTCTTCTTGTGTGTTTGAAAAACCTTAAGAAAAAAAATTTAGTTGTAGCTTTTAGCTAGTTTACTTTCCATGCCTGTAGTAGTAGTAATTAAAAATAAAACCCAAAAAGATTTCTCATTCTTCTTTTGCTTGTTGTGAGCTTTCCCGTGTAAATAGTTTTATTTCCTTTCTTTTCCTCAGGGGTCGAGAGGAGAAGACCATAATGAAAAATGTTGAGTGGCTCTCATATGCATTATTCTTGATCTAACAAAGAGGCCATATTACCTTGTCTTCTCCTGTATATTGAATGCTTGCAGATTCCAGCTTAGTATGACTGCTATATTCTCTACACCGTTCGGTCGTTCAAGTGAAAAGGCAATAATGATGATATATGATGAACTGATTGAGATGAGAAAAGCTGGTATGAACTCGACCTCTCTTGTTTTTGTAAATATGATTAGTCCATCGTTCCTGATTCAGCCTATTATGAATGAAACATGTTTGCAATGACAATTAGAGATTATAGTTGCTTATGCCATGCTTAATTTGCTAGGAGTTTATAATGGTTTACCTTGCGTGCCAACATGCTATTAAAATGGTTGTGATGTGGTATGATAGGGTGGTATCCTCCTTTGAACAATTCGAGTGGCTTGAATTGGCACATGTTCATGCATGTAGTTGAAACAAAATCAACATAGCCTCCACGATATTTATGTTCATGGTGAATTATATCCTACTCATGCTTGCATTCAGTGTTGATTAATTTTAACGCGTGTTCATGACTGTTGTCGCTCTCTAGCTGGTCGCTTCCCAGTATCTTTCTAGCCTTCACCTGTACTAAGCGAGAATGCTGCTTGTGCATCCAATTCCATAAACCCCAAAGTTATTCCATATGAGTCCACCATACCTTCCTATATGCGGTATCTACCTGCCGTTCCAAGTAAATTTGTATGTGCCAAACTCTAAACCTTCAAATGAAATTCGGTTTTGTATGCTTGAATACCTCATGTATCATCTAGGGCTGTCTGTATCTTCCATGCTAGGCGAGTTATTCTCAAGAGGAGTGGACTCCGCTCCTCACTCACGAGAAAATGTCTAGACACCGGGATGCCTAGTCCCATGCTCAAATAAAATCAAATTAATTGCAAAAAAACTCCCCCAGGATTGTTGTTAGTTGGAGGCACCTGTTGTTTTGGGCAAGCCACAGATTGATGCTTGTTGGTGGTGGGGGAGTATAAACTTTACCATTCTGCTTGGGAACCGCCTATAATGTGTGTAGCATGGAAGATATCGAGATCTCTTGGTTGTTATGTTGACAATGAAAGTATACCACTCAAAATATTATTTATCTCTATTTCAAAACCGAGCTCTGGCGCCACTACAAATCCCTGTTTCCCTCTGCGAAGGGCCTATCTATTTACTTTTGTGTTGAGTCATCACCCTCTTATTAAAAAGCACAAGTTGGAGAGCACCGCTGTCATTTACATGTATTACTATTTGTTTACATTGAGTATGACTGTGACTGAATCTCTTTTACCATGAATTACAATTTCCAGTCAGCCCTTGATCTTCCGGGGTGCTCTGCATTTATGTTTTGCGGTCTCAGAAAGGGCTAGCGAGATACCATTTTGTTAAATCATATTATGATTGTTTTGAGAAAGTGTTGTCATCCGAGATTTACTATTATTGCTCGCTAGTTGATTATGTCATTGATATGAGTAAACATGAGACCTAAGTGTTATTGTGAATACGGTTAGTTCATAATCTTTGCTCAAAACTTGAATGCTGGCTTTACATATTTACAAGAACAAGAGCAAACAGAGTTTGTAAAAGTTTTTCTTTATCACTTTCAGTTTGTCAACTGAATTGCTTGAGGACAAGCAAAGGTTTAAGCTTGGGGGAGTTGATACGTCTCCATCGTATCTACTTTTCCAAACACGTTTGCCCTTGTTTTGGACTCTAACTTGCATGATTTGAATGGAACTAACCCGGACTGACGCTGTTTTCAGCAGAATTGCCATGGTGTTATTTTTGTGCAGAAAAAAAATTCTCGGAATGACCTAAAAATCAACGGAAATATTTTTGGAATATGTAAAAAATACTGGCAAAAGAATCAAGGCCAGGGGGGCCACACCCTGTCCACGAGGGTGGGGGCCCGCCTACCCCCTAGGCGCGCCCCTACCTCATGGGCCCCCTGGTGCTCCACCGACCTCAACTCCAACTATATATATTCACGTTCGGGGAGAAAAAAATCAAGGAGAAGGATTCATCGCGTTTTATGATACGGAGCCGCTGCCAAGCCCTAATCTCTCTCGGGAGGGCTGATCTGGAGTCCGTTCGGGGCTCCGGAGAGGGGAAGCCGTCGCCATCGTCATCATCAACCATCCTCCATCACCAATTTCATGATGCTCACCGCCGTGCGTGAGTAATTCCATCGTAGGCTTGCTGGACGGTGATGGGTTGGATGAGATTTATCATGTAATTGAGTTAGTTTTGTTAGGGTTTGATCCCTAGTATCCATTATGTTCTAAGATTGATGTTGCTATGAATTAGCCATGCTTAATGCTTGTCACTAGGGCCCGAGTGCCATGATTTCAGATCTGAACCTATTATGTTTTCATGAATATATGTGAGTTCTTGGTCCTATCTTGCAAGTCTATAGTCACCTATTATGTGTTATGATCCATTAACCCCGAAGTGACAATAATCGGGATACTTACCGGTGATGACCATAGTTTGAGGAGTTTTTGTATTCACTAAGTGTTAATGCTTTGGTCCGGCACTCTATTAAAAGGAGGCCTTAATATCCCTTAGTTTCCAATAAGACCCCGATGCCACGGGTGGGTAGCTAGGACAAAAGATGTCATGCAAGTTCTTTTCCATAAGCATGTATGACTACATTCGGAATACATGCCTACATTACATTGATGAACTGGAGCTAGTTCTGTGTCACCCTATGTTATAACTATTGCATGAGGAATCGCATCCGACATAATTAACCATCACTGGTCCAATGCCTATGAGCTTTTCACATATTGTTCTTCGCTTATTTAATTTTCTGTTGCTATTGTTACAATCACTATAAAACCAAAACTATTACTTTTGCTACCGTTACCGCTACTAACATATTACTTTTCTACTAAATACTTTGCTGCGATATTAAGTTTCCAGGTGTGGTTGAATTGACAACTCAACTGCTAATACTTGAGAATATTCTTTGGCTCCCCTTGTGTCGAATCTATAAATTTGGGTTGAATACTCTACCCTCGAAAACTGTTGTGATCCCCTATACTTGTGGGTTATCACGGGTGACAAGTAATAAAAGTAAATGAGGTGCAGCAAGATGGCCCAATCCTTTTTGTAGCAAACGACAAGCATGGACAAACTCTTATATAAAGAAAAGCGCTCCCGAGGACAAATGGGAATTATCGCCAAGCTAGTTTTCATCAGGCCTGGACAAACCTGGATAAACCTGGGTACTGTCCTTCCTTGGACAAGCATCCCACTTATGATTAACCCCTCTTGCAAGCATCCGCAACTACAAAAGAAGTATTAAGGTAAACCCAACCATAGCATGAAACATATGGATCCAAATCAGTCCCTTACGAAGCAACTCAGAAACTAGGGT
The DNA here is from genome assembly GCF_002162155.2 of Triticum dicoccoides. Lineage (NCBI taxonomy): Eukaryota > Viridiplantae > Streptophyta > Magnoliopsida > Poales > Poaceae > Triticum > Triticum dicoccoides. The sequence continues at coordinate 485,362,005 of NC_041390.1, read as the reverse complement.
TTGAGCTTCTGTCACTCTAGCAACCCATCATCTACTTATTACTTCCCAATGCCTTCGTCTAGGCCCAAACAATGGTGAAGTGTCATGTAGTCGACGTTCACATGACACCACTAGAGGAAAGACAACATACATCTCATAAAAATATCGAACGAATACCAAATTCACATGACTACTTATAGCAAGGCTTCTCCCATGTCCTCAGGAACAAACGTAACTACTCACAAAGCATATTCATGTTCATAATCAGAGGGGTATTAAGATGCATAAAGGATCTGAACATATGATCTTCCACCAAGTAAACCAACTAGTATCAACTACAAGGAGTAATCAACACTACTAGTAACCCACACGTACCAATCTGAGGCTTTGGGACAAAGATTGGATACAAGAGATGAACTAGGGTTTGAGATGAGATGGTGCTGGTGAAGATGTTGATGGAGATTGACCCCCTCCTGATGAGAGGATCTATGGTTATGACGATGGTGATGATTTCCCCCTCCGGGAGGGAAGTTCCCCGGCTGAACAGCTCCGCCGGAGCCCTAGATTGGTTCCGCCAAGGTTCCGCCTCGTGGCGGCGGAGTTTCGTCCCGTGAGCTTGCTTATGATTTTTTTTCCTGGACGAAAGACCTCATATAGCAGAAGATGGACATCAGAGGGCTGCCAGAGGGCCCATGAGGCAGGGGGCACGCCCAAGGGAGTAGGACGCGCCCCCACCCTCGTGGATGGTGGGTGGCCCCCCTCTGGTGCTTCATTTGCCCAATATTTTTTATATATTCTGAAATGTTCTCCCGTGAAGTTTCAGGACTTTTGGAGTTGTGCGGAATAGGTCTCTAATATTTGCTCCTTTTCCAGCCCAGAATTCCAGCTGCCGGCATTCTCTCTCTTCATGTAAACCTTGTAAAATAAGAGATAATAGGCATCAGTATTGTGACATGATGTGTAATAACAGCCCATAATGCAATAAATATCGATATAAAAGCATGATGCAAAATGGACGTATCAACTCCCCCAAGCTTAGACCTCGCTTGTCCTCAAGCGGAAGCCGAAATAGAAAATTATGTCCACATGTTTAGAGATAGAGGTGTCGATAAAATAAAATACGGACATGAGGGCATCATGATCATTCTTATGACAGCAACATATATATATAGTCATATGATTTCTTATGCTAAAGTAACAATTCATTCACAATTTCAAGTATGAATTAGAAAGTTCATTGAAAAGTAACAAACTATAATCTCAATCATTGAAGCAATTGCAATTTATCATAACCTCAGAAAGAGTCAATATAAGAGCTTTTCAGCAAGTCCACATACTCAACTATCATTTAGTCTTTCACAATTGCTAACACTCATGCAATATTTGTGGGTATGAAGTTTTAGTCGGACACAGAGAAAGATAGGGGCTTCTAGTTTTGCCTCCCAACCTTTTACCTCAAGGGTAATGTCAACAATTATAGTTCATGAAAACTCACATCCAATTAGCTATATATATTAGGATCTTTCCAACACATTGTGCTTGCCAAGAGATAAAATGTAAAAAGGAAAGGTGAAGATCACCGTGACTCTTGCATGAAGTATAAGACAAGAATAAAAGATAGGCCCTTCACAGTGGGAAGCAGAGGTTGTCATGTGCTTTTATGGTTGGATGCACAAAATCTTAATGCGAAAGAACGCAATTTATATTGCCACTTGTGATCTGGACCTTTATTATGCAGTTCGTCGCTTTTATTTCTTCCACATCACAAGATCGTATAAAGATTATTTTCTCCACACTAATAAATCATACATATTTAGAGATCAATTTTTATTGCTTGCAACAATGACAACTTACTTGAAGGATCTTACTCAATCCATAGGTAGATATGGTGGACTCTCATGGCAAAACTGGGTTTAAGGATATTTGGAAGCACAAGTAGTATCTCTTCTTGGTGCAAAGAATTTGGCTAGCATGAGAGGGAAATGCAAGCTCAACATGTTGGATGATCCATGACAATATAATTTATTTCGGATGTAAGAAAACATAACCCATTATGTTGTCTTCCTTGTCCAATATCAACTTTTTAGCATGTCATATTTTAATGAGTGCTCACAATCATAAAAGATGTCCAAGATAGTATATTTATATGTGAAAACCTCTTTTTATTTATTACTTCCTATTAATTGCAATGATGACTAAAACTATGCTTGTCAATTCCCAACAATTTTTATTCATCATACTCTTTATATGTGAAGTCATTACTCTCCATAAGATCCATATGATCTCTTTATTTCCTTTTTATTCTTTCTCTTTTATTTGTATTCCCTCAAGATCATAGCAAGAAAATCAAGCCCTTGACTCAACACTAATATTTATTATATATAACTCACAGACTCGATTACATAGAAGGATCATAAAGCAAAAAATTGAAACTAGATCATACTAAAACTTTATTCTACTAGATCAAGATATTACCAAAAGGATCAAACTAAGAAAAATGGTAAAGATAAAAGTGTGATGGTGATACGATATCGGGTCACCTACCCCAAGCTTGTTAGTTGCCAAGGGGAGTGCCCATACCCTATACTCAGTTCTTCTTTGTTGGTGAAGAAGATGTTGGTGATGATGACAATTGTTCCTTCAACTTTTTCATATTGTAATTGAGAAGAGCGATCTCCTCCTTTAAATCATCGACCTCCGATTCCAGCTTCAAGATCTTGTCACATAAATCTCCTTTGCTTTTCTGCCGAAAATGACAAGGAATAGATCGGTTGTTAGACAGTTTAGCCTTCTTGGGGAGGCTAGACTTCTTAAACTTCACGTGCATATCCCCAGGTTGAGGTAGAGGGACATCCTCCTCCTCCGGACTTGAATCATTGATCATCCTCCTCCTCATCCGTAGTTCGACCACAAGGAGATAGGTCCCCATAGGTCTTTGGGTCAGCAATGAGATGTGAGACATAGCTCTCTCCGTCGAAATCTTGAGAAGACATCTTGATCTAATCTACCACAGGACAACTCGAAACAAAAACATAGGATCTTTCCATGGTACGGTGGTCAAACCTTTGGGAGATTATATAATGAATTTTTACCGACCAAAAGAAGTATCGTGCAAGAAAACAGAGTCCGGAGAGCACACGAGGTGCCCACGAGGCAGGGGGCGCACCCAGTGGGTAGGGCATGCCCTCCACCCTCGTGGACGCCTCGTGTCCTTCCCGGACTACTTCTTATTTTCCGATTTTCTTAAATATTCCAAAATGGAGAAAAATTGCTATTAGAATTGTTTTGGAGTCGGTTTACTTACCGTACCACATACCTCTTCCTTTTCAGAGTCTGAAACGTTCTGGAAAGTGTCCATTATGTATTCCTCCGGGGTTATGGTTTCAATAGCATTAGTTTCAACATTTATAGGATTACCTGAGATATAATGTTTGATTCTTTGATCGTTCACCACCCTCGGATTCGTGCCTTCGAAGTTGTTGATTTTTATGGCACCGGAACGATAGACCTCCTCGACAATGTAAGGACCTTCCCATTTAGAGAGGAGTTTTCCTGCAAAAAATCTTAAATGAGAGTTGTATAACAATACATAATGACCTACATTAAACTCACGTTTTTGTATCCTTTTGTCATGCCATCTTTTAACTTTTTCTTTAAACAGTTTGGCATTCTCATAGTCCTGGGTTCTCCATTCATCAAGTGAGCTAATGTAAAAAAGCCTCTTCTCGCCAGCAAGTTTGAAATCATAATTGAGCTCTTTAATGGCCCAATATGCCTTATGTTCTAGTTCAAGAGGTAAGTGACATGCTTTACCATAAACCATTTTATATGGAGACATACCCATAGGATTTTTATATGCAGTTCTATAGGCCCATAATGCATCATCAAGTTTCTTGGGCCAATTCTTTCTAGATCTATTAACAGTCTTTTGCAAAATTAATTTAATCTCTCTATTACTCGGTTCTACTTGATCACTAGGCTATGGATGATAAGGAGATGCAATTCTATGATTAACATCATACTTAGCAAGCATTTTACGAAAATCACCATGAATAAAATGTGAACCACCATCAGTCATTAAATATCCAGGGACTCCAAACCTCGGAAAAATAACTTCTTTAAGCATCTTAATAGAGGTGTTATGATCAGCACCAATAGTTGGAATAGCTTCTACCCACTTAGTAACATAATCAACAGCAACTAAAATATGTGTATACCCATTAGAGGAAGGAAACGATCCCATATGATCAAAGCCCCAAACATCAAATGTTTCAATAATAAGTGAATAATTCATAAGCATTTCTTGACGTCTACTAATGTTACCAATTCTTTGGCATTCATCACAAGATAAGATAAACTTACGGGCATCTTTGGAGAGAGTAGGCCAACAAAAACTGGATTGCAATACCTTATGTGTAGTTCTATCTCCAGCATGGTGTCCTCCATAAGCCTCAGAGTGACACTTCCGTAGGATCTATTCCTGTTCATGCTCAGGTACACAACGTCTAATAACACCATCTACTCCTTCTTTATAAAGGTGTGGGTCATCCCAAAAGTAATGTCTTAAATCATAGAAAAACTTTTTCTTTTGCTGGTATGTGAAACTAGGTGGTATAAATTTAGCAACAATGTAATTAGCGTAATAAGCATACCATGGAGCAGTACGAGAAGCATTTATGACAGCTAATTGTTCACCAGGAAAGCTGTCATCAATAGGTAGTGGGTCATCAAGAACATTCTCTGACCTAGACAAGTTGTCTGCAACAGGGTTCTTAACTCCCTTTCTATCAATAATATGCAAATCAAATTCTTGTAGTAAGAGAACCCATCTAATAAGTCTAGGTTTAGCATCTTTCTTTTCCATAAGATATTTAATAGCAGCATGATCAGTGTGAACAGTTACTTTAGAATCAACTATATAAGGTCTGAACTTATCACAAGCAAATACAACTACTAAAAATTGTTTTTCAGTAGTAGCATAATTTCTTTCGGCACTGTCTAGAGTTTTACTAGCATATTGGATAACATTTAATTTCTTATCAACCCTTTGTCCTAGAACAACACCTACAACATAATCACTAGCATCACACATAATTTCAAATGGTAAATTCCAATCAGGAGGCTGAACAATAGGTGCAGAAATCAAAGCTTTCTTAAGTATTTCAAATGCTTCTACATAATCATCACCGAAGACAAAAGGAACATCTTTTTGTAAGAGATTAGTCACAGACCTAGATATTTTAGAGAAGTCCTTAATGAACCTCCTATAAAAACCGGCATGACCAAGGAAACTTCTTATACCTTTAATGTCCTTAGGACACGGCATCTTTTCAATAGCATCAACCTTAGCTTTATCAACTTCAATACCTCTTTCGGAAATTTTATGCCCCAAGACAATACCTTCATTAACCATAAAATGGCAGTTCTCCCAATTCAAGACAAGATTACTTTCTTCACATCTCTGCAAAACTCGATCAAGGTTGCTTAAGCAATCATCGAAAGAAGTTCCACAAACGGAGAAATCATCCATGAAAACCTCAACAATCTTTTCACAAAAGTCAGAGAATATAGCAGTCATACATCTTTGAAAGGTAGCAGGTGCATTGCATCAACCAAAAGGCATACGTCTATAAGCAAAGGTACGGAAAGGGCAAGTAAAAGTTGTCTTTTCTTGATCCCCCTTTGACTCATGTATTTGAGAGAAACCAGAATAACCATCTAGAAAGCAAACATGTGTATGTTTGGATAATCTTTCTAGCATTTGATCAGTAAATGGTAAAGGGTAATGATCCTTTTTAGTAGTTTTATTTAATTTGCGGAAATCAATTACCATTGTATAACCTGTAACAATTCTTTGTGGGATCAATTCATCCTTATCATTAGGAACAATAGTAATACCTCCCTTCTTAGGGACACAATGGACATGACTTACCCACTGACTATCAACAACGTGATAAATTATAACTGCCTCCAGAAGCTTTAGTATTTCTTTTCTTACCACTTCTTCCATCTTAGGATTTAACCGTCGTTGGTGATCAACAACCGGTTTCGCATCTTTATCCCATTTTATTTTGTGCTGGCATAGAGTGGGACTAATGCTCTTAAGATCTTCAAGAGTATATCCAATAGCAGCACGGAGCTTCTTCAGAGTTTTCAATAATTTGTTTTCTTCATGCTCTAAAAGGTTAGCACTAATAATAACAGGATATATCTTTTTCTCATCAAGATAAGCATATTTAAGAGTATCAGGTAAAGGTTTAATCTCAAACACAGGATCACCCTTGGGTGGAGGAGGATCCCCGAGAATTTCAAGACGCAAGTTGTGTTTCAAAATAGGTCCCTGTTTAAAGAATACTTCATCTATTTCCCTTCTTTCATTCATAAACATATCATTTTCATGGTCGAGCAAATATTTTTCTAAAGGATCATTAGGAGGCACAACAATAGAAGCAAGACCAATAATTTCATCTTTATTAGGCAATTCTTTATCATGGGGTTGTCTACGAAATTTAGCAAAATTAAACTCATGAGACATATCCCCCAAACCAATAGTAACTACATCCTTTTTGCAGTCTATCTTAGCATTAACAGTATTCAAGAAGGGTCTACCAAATATAATGGGACAAAAGTTATCGTGTGGGGAACCAAGAACAAGAAAATCAGCAGGATATTTAACTTTCCCACACAAGACTTCAACATCTCTAACAATCCCGACTGGTGAAATAGTGTCTCTATTGGCAAGCTTAATTGTAACACCAATTTCCTCTATCTCAGCAGGTGCAATATCATGCATAATTTCTTTGTATAAGGAATGAGGTATTGCACTTGCACTAGCACCCATATCGCATAAGTCATGATAGCAATGATCTCCTATTTTAACAGAAATAACAAGCATGCCTACAACATGTCTATGTTTATTTTTAGTATCGGGTCTAGCAATTCTAGCAGCTTCATCACAGAAGTAAATGACATGCCCATCAATATTATCGGCCAAGAGATCTTTAACCATAGCAATACTCGGTTCAACTTTGATTTGCTCCGAGGGTGTAGGTGTTCTAGTATTACTCTTACGAACCATAGTTGAAGCTTTAGCATGATCCTTTATTCTAACAGGGAAAGGTTGTTTCTCAAAATAAGCAGTAGGAACAACAGGATCAACATTATAAGTTATAGTCTTTTTTCAACTTTAATAGGTGCAACTACTTTTACTTCAACAGGAGGATTATATTTAAACCACTTCTCCTTAGGGAGATCAACATGAGTAGCAAAGGATTCACAGAAAGAAGCTATTATCTCAGATTCAAGTCCGTATTTAGTGCTAAATTCATGAAAGGCATCGGTATCCATAAAAGATTTAACACAATCAAACTTGGGTGTTATACCTGACTCCTTACCTTCGTCGAGATCCCAATCTTCAGAGTTTCATTTAATTCTCTCCAATAAATCCCATTTGAATTAAATAGTATTCATCATAAAAGAACCAGTACAAGAAGTATCGAGCATGGACCGATTAGTGAGAGAAAGCCGAGCATAAATTTTTTGAATAATAATTTCTCTTGAGAGCTCATGATTGGGGCATGAATATAACATTGACTTAAGGCTCCCCCAAGCTTGAGCGATGCTTTATCCTTCGCGAGGCCAAAAATTATATATATATATAATTACGATCACGATGAACAAGATGCACAGGATAAAACTTCTGATGAAATTCCAATTTCAACTGGTGGTAGTTCCATGATCCCATATCATCACATAGCCTAAACCATGTCAATGCCTTTCACTTCAAAGATAAAGGGAAGACCTTCTTCTTGAAAACATCCTCGGGCATACCTGCAAGCTTAAATAATCCACAAACTTCATCCACATAGATTAGCTGCAAATCGGGATGTAATGTTCCATCACCTGTGAAAGGATTAGCTAGCAGTTTTCTATCATACCCGAAGGGATTTCAAAGTAAACATTTTTAGTAGGTTCAGCAGGTTGAGGAGCAACTCTTTGCTCTACTGGTCGGGGTTAAGATAGCCCGAACAAGCCCCTCAAAGGATTATGTTCCATATTAACAAGTGACAGTAAATTTCAGCACAGTATATAAATTTTTCCATACCAAATTCCACCTACCAAAGGCGCTTCACTCCCTGGCAACGACGCCAGAAAAGAGTCCTGATGACCCACAAGTGTAGCGGATCTATCGTAGTCCTTTCGATAAATAAGTGTGTCGAACCCAACGAGGAGCAGAAGGAAATGATAAGCAGTTTTCAGTAAGGTATTCTCTGCAAGCACTGAAATTATCGGTAACAGATAGTTTTGTGATAAGGTAGTTTGTAACAGGTGACAAGTAATAAAAGTAAATAAGGTGCAGCAAGATGGCCCAATCCTTTTTGTAGCAAAGGACAAGCCTGGACAAACTCTTATATAAAGAAAAGCACGCCCGAGGACACATGGGAATTATCGTCAAGCTAGTTTTCATCACGCTCATACGATTCGCGTTCGGTACATTGATAATTTGATATGTGGGTGGACCGGTGCTTGGGTACTGTCCTTCCTTGGACGAGCATCCCACTTATGATTAACCCCTCTTGCAAGAATCCGCAACTACAAAAAAAGTATTAAGGTAAACCTAAACATAGCATGAAACATATGGATCCAAATCAGCCCGTTACGAAGCAACTCACAAACTTGGGTTTAAGCTTATGTCACTCTAGCAACCCATCATCTACTTATTACTTCCCAACGCCTTCCTCTAGGCCCAAACAATGGTGAAGTTTCATGTAGTCGACGTTCACATGACACCACTAGAGGAAAGACAACATACATCTCATCAAAATATCGAACCAATACCAAATTCACATGACTACTTATAGCAAGACTTCTCCCATGTCCTCAGGAACAAACGTAACTACTCACAAAGCATATTCATGTTCATAATCAGAGGGGTATTAAGATGCATAAAGGATCTGAACATATGATCTTCCACCAAGTAAACCAACTAGCATCAACTACAAGGAGTAATCAACACTACTAGTAACCCACACGTACCAATCTGAGGCTTTGGGACAAAGATTGGATACAAGAGATGAACTAGGGTTTGAGATGAGATGGTGCTGGTGAAGATGTTGATGGATATTGACCCCCTCCTGATGAGAGGATCGATGGTGATGACGATGGTGATGATTCCCCCCCCCCCCGGAGGGAAGTTTCCTCGACAGAACAGCTCCGCCAGAGCCCTAGATTGGTCCCGCCTCATGGCGGCGGAGTTTCGTCCTGTGAGCTTGCTTATGATTTTTTCACGGACGAAAGACCTCATATAGCAGAAGATGGGCATCAGAGGGCTGCCAGAGGGCCCATGAGGCAGGAGGGCGCGCCCAGGGGGTAGGGCGCGCCCCCACCCTCGTGGATGGTGGGTGGCCCCCCTCTGGTGCTTCCTTTGCCCAATATTTTTTATATATTCTGAAACATGCTCCCGTGAAGTTTCAGGACTTTTGGAGTTTTGTAGAATAGGTCTCTAATATTTGCTCCTTTTTCAGCCCAGAATTCCAGCTGACGGCATTCTCCCATCTTCATGTAAACCTTGTAAAATAATAGAGAATAGGCATAAGTATTGTGACATAATGTGTAATAACAACCCATAATGCAATAAATATCGATATAAAAGCATGGTGCAAAATGGACGTATCACGCTTCGTCATCCAGAGTTAATTGTCACTTGAGAATTAGTGGGAGAAGATTAAAACCACATTGGGTTTCTAATTATGAGGACTAGAGAGGATTAGATCTAGTTCTAATTGGATCAACTATAACTACAACTAGAGAACTAGAGGAGGCTCCGAAAGTTGTGTCTACAAGGGCCCAATCCTCAAGTATATATAGGTCGGAGGGAGGGGAGGGGCACCACATAAGGGGGAAGGTTTCCCTCCCCCTTGCGCCGGCCTAGGAGGGGGAGCCCCCCTCCAATTCTGCCTCCCCTAGCTTCTCCATGAAGCTAGGGGGCACCACCTCCTATTGGGCCACATAGGCTCAATATCATTCCACCACTTTGTCTTTTAATGTCTGTTGATATTTAATTAAATGTAAAAGCCTCATAACCATTATTGGAGCATTTTATTATTAATTTAACATATCCAGAAATATTTCCCACCTATATATTTATTTCCAGTATTAACCGTAAACCCCGAAACCCTTCTGATTTCTGTCAAAACTATTTCAAATATATTGAAACTATTTCATAAATATTTCCTCATAAATCTTGCTCCACTAACACTCAGCTGATCATGATTACCTTAAGCTTGCGACCCTGTAGGTTCGGTGAAACATAGACATGAACGAACCCCTTCCGTTTAGTGATCGATAACGGAACCATGTACATCGATATCAATCCCTACGAGTACAATTAACAATATGAGTGAACCTTTGGTCATCATGTGATATTCACTTTGCTTCGTGATACCTTACAAAACCCGAGGTGAGATAATCGGTACCCTCTTGAGTCATTATCGTGCTCACTATACTGGTCTTCTCGTTACTAGTTTTGTTCTTCTTTCTTGATGACATGTTCCGGCATCCTCGTGAGCTAGTCACCTATGTGCGGCCCGACGATGATGGATGACGTCACACTTAGACGGCACTAAGAATATCTCGCCATCGTCGGAGGAGAAAATCTCACTCTTGAGCTATCTATCCCCTTGTCAGACTTTAGGATGAACCTGTAGGTTGTCATTATGATCACCGTGTTACATATGACATTTGAGCAACCCCAAAGTCCATGGTACAGAAAGAAGAGACTACAATACACTCATGGTCTAAGGAACTAAATTACATGTTAACTCTTCATGTTATAACAATTGACTTGTGACGATTTTATGTCAGGGTATAACAAACAAGTTTGGGTCGATTCAATATGATCAATCTCTCAACGTCATATTCTCAAAGTTGTTTTAAGACTATCGTTACACTTAAAAATATCCTAAGATCCAGAAAACATGATCACCAACAACACTTGAGCTAGTCTTGGAGGCGAGACTAGGGATCATATTTTACCTTTTATCATTCCACCAGTGCATATGATTTTTTCACTGGATCGCACATTCAGGAACATAGCAGTTATAGCATAGGATATAAACTCTTAATTATAAACATGGAAATACAATAATACAATATTATTGCCTCTAGAGCATATTTTCAACACTTACAACACCCCTTCGACACGCTGACTGACTAGATCAAGTACCAACTTAAGCTCCCAACTTTTAGTTTATTAATGAAAGAAAGGCTTATGTACCATTACATTTGGTAACATCTTTTCAGTATTAAATGGTAGCTCATTTAAATCCATGCTTATCTATTACCCTCAAATTATCTTAAAACAATTGCTAAGAATCCAATTGTCAAGTTTTAAATTATACCACCGATACATGTTTATCCATTTATTTTCTCATAGGGAGTTGGAACCAAATGATTCCTTCTTTTATATCAATTACAACCCCAATTATTTTTTAGAAAGGTCTTCCTAGTAATATGGGACATGAAGAATTGCACTTCAGTAATGTTAGGATTGGCGTCATCTAATCACTCTAATGGCCTTTTTATAGTTGAATCTACTAGATGTAAGCTTAGGGAAGATGCATACATGGGTTTTAAACCAAGAACATTGTATAACGATTTTGGCAATGGTGGAAACACTAGCACCTAAATTACATAAAGCATTACACTCAAAGTTATTCATTTTGACTTTATGGTGGGTTCTGATCCAGCTTTTAGTTTCCTAGTAATAGATACTTCTTATTCTAATTTTTCTTCCATAGCTTTTGGTTGTCAAAAGCTTTGATCCACCTCTCGTGAAAAAGACAAATTTCCGCTGATTCAGCTGGAAGCGGGTCAAGTTTTAATTGCAGTTGCCTCATAGTTTGCTCTTTATTTTTTCCAAAAATCTTTTCTAAGTACATAAGTATCTATTTAATCAAAAAACACCAAAAGTTTTCCAAGATTCAACCAGTAGCTAGGAACGTTCATGTCGCCGGTTTGACCGCATTTTGAAATCGGCATGAAAAATTCAAAAAAAAATTGGAAAACCTTCGCATTGTGTCATTATATGCGACCAAGTTACTAGGAAAAATAATAAATTTGTAATACGACAATTATTTTAAAAAAAGTATTCTAAAAAATGAGCTATATATCATGTGTGAAGATTCATGGATTTCAAGCCAAATGATCAATCTTATGGCCACATTCATGACATAGTTTGTTCAAATGATCTCATATTCTGCACACGGGTACATCTTGGAATGGAAAACAATGGTGCCTAATGAATTTTTCATTTTCTTTTGACGAACAATTTATTTTCCATTTTTCGAGTGCCCAGAATGAGTTTTTTGTTTTGCGAAGGACTTACAATATATTTGTTGCAAAAGTGGACCAAATAAATTTTATAAAATATTAGGCCATATTTAATGTACAATTGAACAAATGGCTGGTGTCAAAAGTTTTGATCCACCTCTCGTGAAAAGACAAATCTCCGCCGATTCAGTAGGAAGTGGGTCAAGTTTGAGTTGTAGCTGCCTCATAGTTTGCCCTTTATTTTTTCCAAAAGTAATTCATAGATACATAAGTATCTATTTAATCAGGGAAACACAAATATTTTTCCAAGATTCAACCACTAGCTAGGGATGGTCATGCCCGCCGTTTTGATCGCATTTTGAAATGGGCATGAAAAATTCAAAAAAAATCAAAAACTGGAAAATCTTCGCATTGTGTCATTATATGTGACCAAGTTACCAGGAAAAATAATGAACTTGTAATAAGATGATTATTTTTAAAAAGTATTCGCAGAAATGAGCTAACACGTGTGAAGATTCATGGCTTTCAAGTCAAATGATCAATCTTATGGCCACATTCATGGCATAGTTTGTTCAAATAACCTCATTTTGTGCACATGGGCGCATATTGGAATGTCAAACAATGTTTCCTATGGAAATTTTCATTTTATTTGGACAAAAATTTCATTTTCCATTTTTTTGATTGCCTAAAATGAGTTTTTTTGTGAAGGACCTACCATATATTTGTTGCAAAATTGGACCAATCAACATTATCAAATATTAGGCCATATTTAATGCACAATTCACCAAATGGTTGGGTGTCAAAAGCTTTGATCCACCTCTCATGAAAAAGACAAATTTCCACCGATTCAGCTAGACTAAGCTCAAACATAAATTAGCAGCCAAGTGTTTGATTAGTGGTGGGGAAAATGCACATGGACAATGGGCCCGAGTTTTGGCTGAGGATGATCATCTACTAAGGAGACTATCTTGGCAAAGTTGCAGCTCAAATGGAGGAGCCTAGGTGTCACTTGCTTTGCAAAGTTCCACACTGGACATAAATATGAATGTTGAAGATGGGCTCAAATGAATGAATGGATTGAGCTGAAATTTGGAGGAGGGTGATAATTTGGTCATATGAAGGCATTGTAAAAAATTCATACCATTTGGATAAATAAAAATGGCACTTCCTTCACAGTGCTCCCCACTGAACAAAAAATTTGGGAAAATTATTGAGGGAAATTGGCTAAATTAAATGAGCTAAAATTTGGTGGAGGGAGGTTCTTTGGCAGGGTCATGTCCTGGTAAGTTTTCCGCAATTATAAAGCAATATAAAATATTCTTGCTTCACAAACTGAAAATATTACCGGAAACAAAGATTGGACGGTGAATTCACATGGATTATTTGATGGGGCTCAAATTTTGTGATGGGCTATGATTTGGGCATATAGAAGATGTGGCAAAAATTCAACTCATTAGGATATGCCTAGCTAGTACTTCCTTCACAATGGTTCTAGCTGAACAGAAACTTTGGAAATTTGTCGAGGAAGATTTACTAGGCAAATGGAGCTGCATTTTGTCATGGGGTAATTATTTGGATAGTAAAGAGTGCCCAAATATTTTGGGAATTTTGGGAATGAATGAAATATAGGATGCTTCACAACCTAGGGCAAAAATTGACACATGAACATGACACATAGGCAAAACTGATGAGGTGGCGCCTAGTCATAGAAATGCACCACAATTTACAAGACTATGACCATCTATATTGGTTGTGATCGGCTAGAAATAAGGCAGCGGAGCGGTGCTGTCTGCTTTACGGCCATTTCGTGTAAGGAAATTATGACCTTTCTGACCAGAATGGTTGTTATGGTTTAGGGTTTGGAGCCCCCCAAACAGCTTACGACCAATTGGTCTCAAATGGTCATAGATTTACGACCATTTCTTCTAGGGTCACTGATAGAAGGTCATAAGTTGACATATTTCTTGTAGCGATTACCACATCTTTTGTAATGTGTTGTGTAAAGGCTTTGTCCAAATCACTGAAATTTGGCAAATTAATTACTACTTATGAAATCTTTATGACTTAAATAAGTGAAAATTCATCGTGATTAAAATTTTTCCATTCAAAATAGTGGGACAAATACCACGTAAAGTTTTGACCTCTTCAAATCCACTTTTGACATTTTGTAATCAGATTGAACACTCTCTTCACTGGTGGGATCATTACTATACCTAGAGAGATGACCTCTCCAAGCACACTCTTATCATAATATCAAATATTCAACAATATAAATGGTCCATCCACAGGAGGGGTTTCAACAGTACCTAATGTTTTGACATCTTCAATACCCCCATTAGCATAAATTTCAGAATTTGTAACCTCTAGACCCAAGGATGCAAGAGTGCTAGTTCTCAGCTTATATTCCAAAGACTCGAGCATATCCTATTTAGAAGGCATAGTTCTTATTTTAAGCATTTTAACATCACCTGCTAGCTTATCAACTTCTTAAGAAATGTTTTCTAGTTCTTCAATTTCCCATTAACCATAGTGTTGGAAAACATTGTGTATCAATGAATTCTTTTATGAAAATTTAGAGAGCAATAGGTATGCTTTTGTTTCCATAATAATTTCCATAAGAGTTTGGAGCATTTGTAGGATATGGTCTAGCATAGTTGTTACCAAATTTATTCCTATAAGCATCGTTGTCGGTGTCAAAATAGGTGGATCTGGGGTAGGGGTTCGGAACTGTGGATCTTGGATCAGTGGGGAACATGAGACGATGTTTACCCAGGTTCGAGCCCTCTTGAAGAGGTAAAACGTAGTTGTATACATTTTTTCATTCAAATAAGAGATTTCTTCAACACAATTTACCTTCTTACCAAGTGGAGCTATTTCAACATCCCATGGGGCATAATGTGCCACCATCTCATCAAGTAGCTTAGTATGTATTCCCAAGTGATTTCCATGAAGTTCCCTCCTCCGGCAGAGTATAACAGATTCCTAGACATACAATTAAGTACAACATAGAAAGTTTGCAATACCATCTAATCATTTAAATCATGTGTAGGACAATTCCTAGTCAGATATTTCATTATTTCCCAAGTTTGTGCTACATGCTCATGCTCAAGTTGTTTGAAATTCATAATAAGATATCTTAATTGTATGATGATATCTTAATTGTATGATTTTAATAGGAGGATAGTATTTACCAATGAAATAACCTTCAAATTTAGTACATGAATTAATATTATTCTTATATAAAGATAACATCATTTCTTTAGCTCTAGCTCTTAATGATAATGAAAAAAAAATTAACTTGATAATATCTGCTTCTACCTCATATTTTTTCATATCACATGGCTTAAAAAATTATTCAACTGAGACACAACATCTTCATTATAGGAACCAGAGAATTGATCTTTCATCACTAAATTCAGTAAAGCCAGGCCAACTTCATAAGACTCGACCATAGTAGTTGGTAGAACAATATGTGTACTATCAAAATGATCATTATTAGTACTCGCAAAGTCACAAAGTTTGGTATTTTCAACTGAATTACTCATGATAACGAAAGTGCCTTTCTGCTCCCGAGCTCATTTGAGCACGGTGAACAGTAAAATCGAAAAAAATAAAAATAAAATCAAAAAATTCCAATTTTTGGGAGAAACATTGACAAAAGTTCTAAGTGCTTGCAAAAATTCATCACGAAATCACATTCCTGTAAAGCGTGGCAAAAAACAAATTCAGTGCTCCAAAATGCTTTTGAAAGTAGCTTTTTCAGAGTACTGATTTTGTTTTTTTTTGCCACGCCTTCTAGAAATGTGATTTCATGGCGAATTTTTGCAAGCACTTAGAACTTATGTCAATGTTTCCTCCAAAAAAAATTGGATTTTTTTTAAATTTTTCTTGATTTAGTTTTGATTTTACTGTTCACCCGAGCTCATTTGAGCTCGGGTGCAGAAACTCCGCGTCCTCATGATAATGCTTGCTTTCTCATAAGAGTGATTGGGTAACCCCAAGTATAAGGGTGAAGTAACCTAGCAATAAGTATTTCTCTTAGTGGAGAACCAAGATTTAACGAACTAGAAAGAGTTCTTTAAGCAAACAAAGTCATGGGGTACCTGCACACAAAACACAATATACACTTTGATGGCTCGTATCCGCGTCAGTATTTCCCCAAAGAGGAAGGGATGATGCAGTACAACTTTGGTAGGTATTTCCATCAGTTATGAAACCAAGGTTATCGAACCAGTAGGAGAACCAAGCAACACTAATTAAACGGTACCTACACACAAAGAACAAATACTTGCAACCTGACGCGTAAGAGGGGTTGTCAATCCCTCTCGGGTAAAAGATAGATTGATTTGTATGATTTTGGATAAATAGAACCCGCAATAAAACAAAATAAAAAAATAAAGAAAAAGTGCAGCAAGGTATTTTTGGGTTAAAAATAGAAGTCAAAGCAAATATGATAAAGAATAAACCCGGGGGGCGTAGATTTCACTAGTGGCTTCTCTCGAGAAAAATAGCATATGGCAGGTAAACAAATTACTGTTGGGAAATTGATAGAACTTAAAATAATTAGGACGATATCCAGGCAATGATCATTATATAGGCATCATTTCCAAAATTAGTAGACCGACTCCTGCCTGCATCTACTACTATTACTCCACACATCACTCGCTATCCAGCATGCATCTAGTGTATTAAGTTTCCATGGAAAAAATAGAGTAATGAAATAAGAATGATGACATGATGTAGACAAGATCTATTCATGTAGGAATAAACCCCATCTTGTTATCCTTAATAGCAACAATCAATACGTGTCTTGCCACCCCTTCTGTCACTGGAAAGAACACCGCACGATCGAACCCATCACAAAGCACCTCTTCCCATGGCAAGAAAATCGATTTAGTCGGCCTAACTAAACCAAAGATTCGAAGAAGAAATATGAGGCTATAAGTAATCATGCATATAAGATATCAAAGAAACTCAAATAATTTTCATGGATAAATAGATCTGATCATAAACTCAAAAATTCATCGGATCCCAACAAACACACCGCAAAAAGGAGTTGCATCAAATAGATCTCCAAGAGACCATTGTATTGACAATCAAAAGAGAGAGAGGAAGTCATCTAGCTACTAACTATGGACCCATAGGTCTACAATGAACTACTCACGCATCATCGGAGAGGCACCGATGAGGATGATGAACCCCTCCGTGATGGTGTATAGATTGGATCTGGTGGTTCTGGAACTTGAGGCGGCTAGAATTGTGTTTCGTCAACTCCCCTAGGGTTTTTGGATTTTCGGGGTATTTATAGAGCAAAGAGGCGGTGGTGGAGGCGGCCGAGGTGGGAACAACCCACCATGGCGTGCCTGGGCCCCCAGGCGTGCCCAGGTGGGTTGTGCTCCCCTCGGAGCCCCCTCTGGTACTTTTTGGCCCAACAGGTGTCTATTGATCTAGAAAAAAATCTCCAAAAAGTTTTGCTGTGTTTGGACTCTGTTTGGTATTGATTTTTGTGAAATAAAAAACAAGCAAAAACAACAACTGGCACTAGGCACTATGTCAATAAGTTAGTCCCAAAGAATGATATAAAGTTGCTATAAAATGATTGTAAAACATCCAAGAATGATGATATAATAGCATGGAACAAGAAAAAAATATTGATACGTTGGAGACATATCAGCATCCCCAAGCTTAATTCCTACTCGTCCTCGAGTAGATAAATGATAAAAACAGATTTTTTTTATGTGGAATGCTGCCTAACATGTTCATCACATATTCTTTTCTTTTGTAGCATGGAAATTTGTACTTTTATATGGTTCAAAGCAATAGTCTAGTTTTAAAATGAAGATTTCAATACTCAAGCATATCAAGAAGCAACCATGTCTTCCAAAATATCAATACTAAAGCAAGTTATCCCTAGCCCATTATGCTCAATCATTGATCCATTCAAGAAACACACTCGCATATTAGCTACACCCAATCCTCAAGTACGATCATAGTGCCTCTTAGTTGGTGCTTTATAAGAGGAGATGGATATGCAAATAAAAATAAAAATTGCGTAAAGTAAATAGAAAAGCCCTTCGCAGAGGGACGTAAGGATTTGTAGAAGTGTCAGAGCTCAAAGCGAAAAAAGAATAGAGATAAATTTATTGTACTTTCACATTCCAAGGCTAGCCGTATCCACGGGTGTCATCCATACCAACACTTTCAAAGGAATTTATTATTTGACAACATAAAGTAAATTCATTTTTCATTTCGGGACTAGGCATCCCTAATACCTTTGTCGTACTCTCGTGCAATGACAAGTGAATAAACACTCATCTTGATAATAACACATCTAGCTTGGGAAAATATCATCCACCCCCCTACCGTTTCATGAGCGGTACGAGCACACAAAAAGGAAAGTTATTTTGAAAATTAGAGATGGCACATACAAATTTGCTTAGAATGGCACAGAAATACCACATATAGGTAGGTATAGTGGATTCATATGGCAAAACTGGGTTTAAGGATTTTGGATGCACAAGTTGTATTCCTACTTAGTACAAGTGAAGGCTAGCAAAAAGATTGAGAAGCATCATATCAAGAAATGAAAAATCACATAAGCAAGCATTAAGCATAAGTAACACCGAATAATGCACCACAAGTAGGATGTAATTTCATTGCATAACTATTGAATTTCATGCTTGCATAGGGAATCACAAACCTTAGCACCAATATTCTCACTAAAGCACAATTACTCACGAACATGACTCACATATCACTATCATATTATCGCAAAACAATTACAAAGAATCAAGTTTATTTTGTCCAATGATCTTCATGAAAGTTTTTATTATATCACTCTTGAATATCTATCACTTTGGGACTAGTTTCAGATGTTGCTTTTGATAGCTCAAACAAATCTAAATGAAGAACATGAACATAAAAATATTTGTCTCTCAAAATAATATAAGTGAAGCATGAGAGAATTTCTTCAAAAATTTACTAACTCTCAAACAAATCTAAGTAAAGCATGAGAGAATTTCTTCGAAAATATAAACCACACTGTGCTCAACAAGATATAAGTGAAGCACTAGAGCAATTGCATAGGTCAAAAAAATTAAGTGAAGCAAATAGAGCAATTCTAACAAATCATAGCATAATTTTGGGTCTTTCAAATAGGTGTGTCCAGCAATGATACTTGTGAAAAACTGAAAAGCAAAACAAGCAAAGACTCATATAATACAACACGCTCCAAGCAAAACTCATGATATGTGATGAATAAAAATATAGTTTCAAGTAAAATACCGATGGTCGTTAGAAGAAAGAGGGGATGCCACTCGGAGCATCCTTAAGCTTAGTTGCTTGTTTCTCCTTGAATATTACCTTGGGATGTCATGGGCATCCCCAAGCTTAGGCTCTTCTTACTCCTTATTTCTTCATCCATCGTGATCTCACCCAAAACTTGAAAACTTCAATCACACAAAACTTAACAAAAACCTTCGTGAGATCCGTTAGTATAACAAAGCAAATCACCACTCTAAGTACTGCTGCAAACCCATTCATATTTTATTATTGCATTGTATCTACTGTATTCCAACTTTTCTGTGGCTCATACCCCCCGATACAACCCATAGATTCATCAAAATAAGTACACAATGCAACAAAAATAGAATATGTCAAAAAGAGAACAGTCTGTAGCAATCTGAAAACTTCATATACTTCTGTAACTCCAAAAATTCTGAAAAATTAGGAAAACATAGGAAATTTGTATATCAATCTTCTGTAAAAATTCAGAATTTTTTGTCGCTTTTGTGACTTTTCAAAATTGTTTTACTGGACGCAAAAGTTTCTGTTTTTCAACAAGATCAAATCAACTATCACCCAACACGATCCCAAAGGCTTTGCTTGGCCCAAACACTAATTAAAACATAAAAACACAATCATAACAGAGGCATAATTGTGCTAACACTCAATAATAGAAAGAGAAAGACAAAAATAATTTTATTCATTGGGTTGCCTCCTAACAAGCGCTATCATTTTACGCCCCTAGCTAGGCATAAATCATAGATCTAAGTATTGTCATCTTTAGTTTCCAACTACTCAATCAAACACTTATAATTCTTCAAAGATTTAGCATACAAATTTTCAATAACAATACTCCTAGGAACAAGTTTGAAAAATTCATTCTTGCAAGTAGGTTCTTTTACCACTTCAACCAAATCGGGGTGAATACTAATCATCTTAAGATATTCTTTGCTACTATTAGAAGTTGCACCCTTGTTTTTAGTGACTTGAGTAATCTTGACAATTTTTACTGGAGTTTTTTCAATAGTTTTAGCAGAAGAAAAAGTCGTGCTTAGATTACTAAAAAATTCTTCCAACGTATCAATTCTAGTGGGGCTCTCCTCTATTCTCTCGTTGAACGCAGGTTCTTTTTCTTTAAGTACTTTAAGAGCGTCTCCCACTTTTGACCCAATTCCATTAGCAAGATTGTGCATCCTTTTATCTAATTTTTCAATGTTTTCTCCAGTGAGCATTTTCTTTTCAATAGCATCTAGCCTTTCGATACGTCTCCAACGTATCTATAATTTTTTTATTGCTCCATGCTATTATATTATCTATCTTGGATGTTTTATATGCATTTATATGCTATTTTATATGATTTTTGGGACTAACCTATTAACCTAGAGCCCAGTGCTAGTTTCTGTTTTTCCTTGTTTTTGAGTTTTACAGAAAAGGAATACCAAACGGAGTGCAATTGACGTGCCATTTTTTGATGATTTTTTATGGACCAAAAGAAGCCCTAGGAGCAAAATAGTTGGGCCAGAAGAGTCCCGAGCCATCCACGAGGGTGGAGGGCGCACCCTACCCCCCTGGGCGTGCCCCCTACCTCGTGGATGACTCAAAGACCCCCCCCCCCTGACATGAGACCGATGCCAAAAATTCCTATAAATACAAAACCCCCGAAAAGAAACCTAGATCGGGAGTTCCGCCGCCGCAAGCCTCTATAGCCACCAAAAACCAATCAGGACCCTATTCCGGCACCCTGCCGGCGGGGGGAATCATCACTGGTGGCCATCTTCATCATCTCGGCACTCTCCATGACGAGGAGGGGGTATCTCACCCTCGGGGTTGAGGGTATGCACCAGTAGCTATGTGTTTGATCTCTCTCCCTCTCTCTCGTGTTCTTGATTTGGCACGATCTTGATGTACCGCGAGCTTTGCTACTATAGTTGGATCTTATGATGTTTCTCCCCCTCTACCTTCTTGTAATGGATTGAGTTTTCCCTTTGAAGTTATCTTATCGGATTGAGTCTTTAAGGATTTGAGAACACTTGATGTATGTCTTGCGTGGGATACCCATGGTGACAATGGGATATTCTATTGATTCACTTGATGTATGTTTTGGTGATCAACTTGCAGATTCCGTGACCTTGGGAATCTATGCATAGGGGTTGGCACACATTTTCGTCTTGACTCTCCGGTAGAAATTTTGGGGAACTTTTTGAAGTTCTTTGTGTTTGTTGAATAGATGAATCCGAGATTGTGTGATGCATATCATATAATCATACCCGCGGATACTTGATGTGACATTGGAGTATCTAGGTGGCATTAGGGTTTTGGTCGATTTGTGTCTTAAGGTGTTATTTTACTACGAACTCTAGGGCTGTTTGTGACACTTATAGGAATAGCCCAATGGATTGATCGGAAAGAATAACTTTGAGGTGGTTTCGTACCCTCCAATAATCTCTTCGTTTGTTCTCCGCTATTAGTGACTCTGGAGTGACTCTTTGTTGCATGTTGAGGGATATTTATATGATCCAATTATGTTATTATTGTTGAGAGAACTTTCACTAGTGAAAGTATGAACCCTAGGCCTTGTTTCGAAGCATTGCAATACCGATTGTGCTCACTTTTATCATTAGTTACCTTGTTGTTTTTATATTTTTCAGATTATAAAAACATATATCTACCATCCATATTGCACTTGTATCACCATCTCTTCGCCGAACTAGTGCACCTATACAATTTACCATTGTATTGGGTGTGTTGGGGACACAAAAGACTCTTTGCTATTTGGTTGCGGGGTTTTTTGAGAGAGACCATCATCATCCTATGCCTCCCACGGATTGATAAACCTTAGGTCATCCACTTGAGGGAAACTTTCTACTGTCCTACAAACCTTTGCACTTGGAGGCCCAACAGCGTCTACACGAAGAAGGTTGTGTAGTACACATCACCTTTCCATAACATGCTCGAGAGTTAAAGTTGTTTCATTAATCATAAGAGGTGGTGAACCCACTATATTTCCCATAGCATTAAAAGCATCTAGAGGACACATCAAGAAATTCCCACCGGTAATCGTATCAAGGACGAATCTATACCAAGTAGTGATGCCCACATAAAGTCAGCAAAGAAGATCAATGGTAGATTGCTTATGAATAGATCTATTATGACCATTGCAAATCCTATACCAAGCACCTTTTAAATTCTCCCCTACCCTTTGTTTCAAATTAAGCACCTCGTTCACAAGGATGCACGCAATAGAGGAAGAACTATCCATAGCGACAAAAAATGGCAAACAAAATTGCACACAAAAACAGATCTGACGAGAAAACGGCGAAAGAAAAAGAGGGTGAATAAAACGGCATTTTTTTGAAGTGGGGAGATGAAAATGAGAGGCAAATGGAAAATAATGTAAATTGCAACGAGATAAGATTTGTGATTAGGAACCTGATAGATGTTGATGATGACTCCCCGACAACGGCGCCAGAAATCACATGTTGATGGGAGACTATCTTGACTTGATCCTCCCTGGCAACGGCGCCAGAAATCCTTTCTTGATGGCTCGTATCCGCATCAATATTTCCCCGAAGAGGAAGGGATGATGCAGTACAGCTTCGGTAGGTATTTCTCTCGGTTATGAAACCAAGGTTATCGAACCAGTAGGAGAACCAAGCAACAATATGTAAATAGTACCTACACACAAAGAACAAATACTTGCAACCCGACGCGCAAGAGGGGTTGTCAATCCCTCTCGGGTAAAAGATAGATTGGTTTGTATGATTTTGGATAAATAGATCTCGCAATAAAAAAAAAATAAAGAAAAAGTGCAGCAAGGTAATTTTGGGGTTTTAGGATAATAGATCTGACAACAAAAGCAAATAAAAATAGATCTCAAAGCAAATATGATAAAGATTAGACCTGGGGTCCGTAGATTTCACTAGTGACTTATCTCGAGAAAAATAGCATACTGCGGGTAAAGAAATTACTGTTGGGCAGTTGATAGAATTTCAAAATTATGATGATATCCAGGCAATGATCATTATACGGGCATCACGTCCAAGATTATAAGACCGACTCCTGCCTGCATCTACTACTATTACTCCACACATCACTCGCTATTGAGCATGCATCTAGTGTATTAAGTTTTCAGACAAGATCTATTCATGTAGGAATAGACCCCATCTTGTTATCCTTCATAGCAACGATCAATACGTGCCTTGCTGCCCCTTCTGTCACAGGGAAAGAACACCGCACGACCGAACCCATCACAAAGGACCTCTCCCGATGGCAAAAAAATCGATCTAGTCGGTCTAACTAAACCAAAGATTCGAAGAAGAAATACAAGGCTATAAGTAATCATGCATATAAGAGATCAAAGAAACTCAAATAATTTTCATGGATAAATAGATTTGATCGCGTACTCAAAATTCATCGGATCCCAACAAACACACCATAAAAAAGAGTTACGTCAAATAGATCTCCAAGAGACCATTGTATTGAGAATCAAATGAGAGAGAGAGGGAGGAAGCCATCTAGCTACTAATTATGGACCCGTAGGTCTACAATGAACTACTCACGCATCATCGAAGAGGCACTAATGAGGATGATGAAGCCCTCTGTGATGGTGTCTAGATTGGATCTGGTGGTTCTCGAACTTACGGCGACTGGAATTGTTTTTAGTCGACTCCCCTAGGGTTTTTGGATTTTCGGGGTACTTATAGAGCAAAGAGGCGGTGCGGGAGGCGGCCGAGATGGGCACAACCCACCAGAGCGCGCCTGGGCCCCCAGGTGCGCCCAGGTGGGTTATGCTCCCCTCGGAGCCCCTTATGGTACTTCCTTGGCCCAACAGGTGTCTTCTGGTCCAGAAAAATCTCCAAAAAGTTTCGCTGCGTTTGGACTCCGTTTGGTTGATTTTCTCTGAAGTAAACAACAAGCATAAAACACCAACTGGCACTGGGCACTATGTCAATAGGTTAGTCCCAAAAATGATATAAAGTTGCTATATAAAATGATTGTAAAACATCCAAGAATGATAATATAACAGCATGGAACAAGCAAAAATTGTAGATACATTGGAGACGTATCACACTTGTCCCCACCACGTCAAGAAGGTTGTCAAGCTTCTTGTCTTACTAGTTACAATATTAAATTGCACAGTATGGTAGGAAATGACAAATAGATAAAATAAATAAAACGATACAGTAAGCTAAATTATTTTTTGATGATGTTTTCAGTAGAGTAAAGTAGACCACCGGGACCATAGGCTCACTAGTGGCATCTCACCAAGCAGAGAAGTGTAGTGTGGTGAATAAATTAGAGTTGAGCAATGATTAAATTACAATATTTATATTTATTACTATGATCATTCATGGTATAATCTCATATAGATATTACATCCGTGATATGTAGACTATTATCCAATTACGTCTACAAATAATACTCCACTCCAAGACCGCTATCCAACATGCATCTTGAAGTATTAAGTTTATGATAAACAGAGCATTGCAGTAAGCATGATGAAATAATGTAGATAGCAAAACTATCATCCAAGTGTGATAAATAAATTACTGTTTATCCTTAGTGGTAACAATACAATATGTGATTGTTCCCTTTCTGTCACTGGGATGAATCACTGCAAGGTTGAACACACTATAGTTCACCACTCCCCCGTGAAAAACTACCCATCAAACTTGCCAAAGTGGACAAATAGATCATAGAGCATATAAGGCTATTTAATTATACAACAAAGAAACTTCAAAAGATTCAATATATTTCAATGAACAATATGATCATAAAGTGACAATTAATCATATCCTAACAAACAAACCCCTGATTACAACATATGAACCCTGAACATGTGAGGCAGCTCACGGGAACTTTGTATTGAATCACAAGGGAGAGATGATGCCATCTAGCTATTGCTATGTACCCTAAGGTCCTAAGGAAACTACTCACATATGGTCATGGAGGCAACAATGTTGATGAAGAAACCTCCGATGATGGATTCCCACTCCGGCAGGGTGCCGAAATAGACCTCCAGACTTGATCTCCCTGGAACAGGAACTTGCGGCAGCGGAAAAAATCAGAGAAAATTGGTACCGAGGCTTTCTCGATTTATGGAATTTGTAGGCAAAAGAATGGGCGACAAGCGGTGCTTAGGGGGCCCACGTGGCTTTGTGGCGTGGGCCAGCCCCTGGCCGTGTGGGGCCCCTGTCTCCCCCCTCCCCGACAGGTCCCGGCACTTTATAGAGTCCTTGAGGGAGTCCTGGATTAGGGGGTGTTCGGGTAGCCGGACTATACCTTCAGTCGGACTCCTGGACTATGAAGATACAAGATTGAAGACTTCGTCCCGTGTCCGGATGGGACTTTCCTTGGCGTGGAAGGCAAGCTTGGCGATGCGGATATTCAAGATCTCCTACCATTGTAACCGACTCCATGTAACCCTAACCCTATCCGGTGTCTATATAAACCGGAGGGTTGTAGTCCGTAGGCAATCAACTCCATACACAACAATCATACCATAGGCTAGCTTCTAGGGTTTAGCCTCCTTGATCTCGTGGTAGATCTACTCTTGTATTACCCATATCATCAATATTAATCAAGCAGGACGTAGGGTTTTACCTCCATCAAGAGGGCCCGAACCTGGGTAAAACATCGTGTTCCCTGCCTCCCGTTACCATCCGGCCTAGACGCACAGTTCAGGACCCACTACCCGAGATCCGCCGGTTTTGACACCGACATTGGTGCTTTCATTGAGAGTTCCTCTGTGTCGTCGCCTTTAGGCCCGATGGCTCCTTTGATCATCAACAATGATGCGGTCCAGGGTAAGACTTTGCTCCCCGGACAGATCTTCGTCTTCGGCAGCTTCGCTCTGCGGGCCAATTCGCTCGGCCACCTGGAGCAGATCGAAAGCTATGCCACTGGCCATCAGGTCAGGTTTGGAATCCTAAACTACACGGCTGACATCCACGGGGACTTGATCTTCGACGGATTCGAGCCACAGCCAAGCGCGCCGCACTGTCTCGATGGGCATGATATAGCTCTGCCGCCGAACAGCACCTTGGAGGCCGCATACGCATCAGTTTCGACCATTAATTTGGAGCCTACTGCGCTGATCGAGGATCAGCGGTTGGACGCTGCCTCAGGGGCTGCAATCTCAGAGGCGATCGAGCCGAACTCCAGCCCCGCACTCTGCACGACTCGTGACTCCGAGGATCCGGACTCCTTCCCGGACTCCGAACCCCCCGCGCCCCTGCCAATCGAATCCGATTGGGCGCCGATAATGGAGTTCACCGCCGCGGACATCTTTCAGCATTCGCCTTTTGGCGACATCCTGAATTCTCTTAAGTCTCTCTCTTTATCAGGAGAGCCCTGGCCGAACTACGGTCAACGAGGGTGGGATACGGACAATGAGGAAATTCAAAGCCCACCCACCACCCACTTTATAGCCACTGTCGACGATCTAACCGACATGCTTGACTTCAGCTCCGAAGACATCGACGGCATGGACGACGATGTAG
Source organism: Triticum dicoccoides (assembly GCF_002162155.2). Lineage (NCBI taxonomy): Eukaryota > Viridiplantae > Streptophyta > Magnoliopsida > Poales > Poaceae > Triticum > Triticum dicoccoides. Next base: position 485,334,910 of record NC_041390.1, on the reverse strand, counting down.
GAGACGAATAGGAACCAGCACCTATAGGGCGCTGGAAGGCCACCTCGTCATATGACATATATATGGTGGATACTCCAAAAGATGAAGATGGCGATGGAACAGTGGGGGATGACGCCCCCCAAGAAACAGCCAAAGCGCCAGCATTAGCGGCGCCGCACTAAATCCCGCCAAAGCAAAAATGGTGATTCCGGCGCGGGAGATAATACTACCCCGGATAGCGCCGAAGAACACCCACCTCAGCAAGATTCGGCACAGGAAGATGGAAAAGCCAGCCCTCATGAGAGAGCGGCAGACCGAGAGGTCGAGGATGATAACTATACGCCTCCCTCCGAAGATGAGGCAAGCCTCGATGACGACGAATTCGTCATACCATCAGACCCCGCCGAACAAGAGCATTTTAAACGCAGGCTTTTAGCCACGGCAAGCAGCCTCAAGAAAAAGCAGCAACAGCTTAGAGCTTCCCAAGATTTGCTAGCTGACAGATGGACTGAAGTCCTTGCAGCCGAAGAGTATGAACTCGAACGCCCCTCCAAGAGTTACCCGAAGCGCAGGCCGCTACCCCGATCAGAGGAGGAAGCACCTACATCACCAGCGCATGACATGGCAGACCGGCCACCTCACGGCCGCGACAGAGAGGCCTCTCGGCCCTCCACCCAAGCCATGCCCCGACGCCGCTCAACTAAGGCACGGGAAAATGCGCCCGACCTGCAAGACATACTGGAGGATAAGGCAAGACAAACAAGATCGATCTACGGATCGCGCAGGCGCCCTACGACATGTGACAATGATCTTCACTCCGGATACAACAAATCCGGCCGGGCCGAACACAATAGACATAGCTCTTCCGAGCTGCGTCGTGATATAGCCCAGTACAGAGGCGCCGCACACCCGCTATGCTTCACGAATGAAGTAATGGATCATAAAATCCCAGAGGGTTTCAAACCCGTAAACATCGAATCATACGATGGCACAACAGATCCGGCGGTATGGATCGAGGATTATCTCCTTCACATCCACATGGCACGCGGCGATGATCTACACGCCATCAAATACCCCCCGCTCAAACTTAAAGGACCGGCCCGGCATTGGCTTAACAGTCTGCCAGAGACTCAATCGGTTCTTGGGAGGACCTGGAAGCCACATTCCTCGACAACTTCCAGGGCACTTACGTGCGACCGCCGGATGCCGACGACTTAAGCCACATAATTCAGCAGCCAGAAGAATCGGCCAGACAATTCTGGACACGGTTCCTAACAAAGAAAAACCAGATAGTCGACTATCCGGACGCAGAGGCCCTAGCAGCCTTCAAGCATAACATCCGCGACGAGTGGCTTGCCCGGCACCTGGGACAGGAAAAGCCGAAATCCATGGCAGCCCTCACAACACTCATGACCCGCTTTTGTGCGGGAGAAGACAGCTGGCTAGCTCGCAGTAACAACTTATCAAAGAACCCTGGTAATTCGGATACCAAGGACAAAAGTGGCAGGACACGTCAGAATAAGCAAAAACGCCGCATTAACAGCGACAGCAATGGAGACACGGCAGTCAATGCCAGATTCAAAGGCTATAAATCCGGTCAGCGGAAAAAGCCATTCAAAAAGAATACTCAGGGCCCGTCCAGTTTGGACCGAATACTCGATCGCTTGTGCCAGATACATGGCACCCCCGAAAGGCCAGCCAATCACACTAACAGGGATTGTTGGGTGTTCAAGCAGGCAGGCAAGTTAAGGGCCGAAAACAGAGACAAGGGGCTGCACAGCGACGACGAGGAGCCCAAGCCGCCGAACAACAATGGACAGAAGGGTTTTCCCCCACAAGTGCGGACAGTGAACATGATATATGCAACCCACATTCCCAAGCGGGAGCGGAAGTGTGTGCTACGGGACGTATACGCGATAGAGCCAGTCGCCCCACAGTTCAACCCATGGTCCTCCTGCCCGATCACTTTTGATCGAAGGGACCATCCCACTAGCATCCGTCATGGCGGCTTGGCCGCATTGGTTCTCGACCCAATCATCGACGGATTTCATCTCACAAGAGTCCTCATGGACGGCGGCAGTGGCCTAAACCTGCTTTATCAGGATACAGTGCGGAAAATGGGCATAAATCCCTCAAGGATTAAGCCCACAAGAACGACCTTTAAAGGCGTTATACCAGGTGTAGAAGCCAACTGTACAGGCTCAGTAACACTTGACGTGGTCTTCGGATCCCCGGACAATTTCCGAAGCGAAGAGTTAATCTTTGATGTAGTCCCATTTCGCAGTGGCTATCACGCCCTGCTCGGACGAACTGCATTCACAAAGTTCAATGCGGTGCCGCACTACGCATATCTCAAGCTCAAGATGCCAGGCCCTCAACGAGTAATTACGGTCAACGGAAACACCGAACGCTCCCTCCGTACGAAGGAGCATACGGCGGCTCTTGCGGCGGAGGTACAAAGTAGCCTTCTCAGGCAATTCTCCAGTCCGGCCATTAAAAAGCCAGACACTGCCAAGCGCGCCCGGAGTAACCCACAGCAGGACCACCTGGCACACTCTGAGCAAGCGTAGCAATGCGGCCCCAACCCCAGCTTTCGCGACATAGCGAAACCAGTACCTCGCGTACATAACTACGCCCTTGAAATACCATGGGCACAGGGGAAGGGGCACAATAACGGCACACCCAAAATACGGCTTAAAACGTACTAGGGGCTGCCGGATTCTTTTTTTAATTTTTTCTTACTTTCAGGACTCCATACTTCGGACGACCTGTTCGGCAATTCGACTGCCGCACAAACGATGCAAGATCCAGGGAGGCAGACAAGCTATGCCGCATTATGGAACTCCCATGTGGTCTCTGTTACGAGCGGTATACCTATTTTAAATACAATTCCGCGGCCTGCCCCTGGTCAGGACATACTGAATAGTCCAATATCTTTTGCTTACCGCACTATTTGTATCGTTCGGCTTTGATAAATAGCCTCTCTATAAACAATGCATAGCTTTTTGTCTATTTTTTGCATTATCTTCTTTTCACATATATGTTTATTTAATGACATGTTGCACCCGTACACTGTGGTACGGCAAGTACGCCAGGGGCTTCAGTACCCTTTAATATGGTGTGAGAAGTCCGTACACTTTCACAAGTGCGGCACCCCGAACTTATAGCACTATATGCATCGGCTCCGAATCATGATTTGGGTCAATAGTTGGGTTTGCCCGGCTCCTATGTTTTGGTGCCTTACATTCCGCTATATCGGCTAAGGTAGCACTAGGAGAACCACTGCGATTGTGCCCCGGTTGAGCTGGGTTAAGCACCTCAGTGGAGAAAGCTAAAACTGACTGTCATGATGAGGCGAGAGACCGGTCGCTGTTCGAGAGGTTTTTCGAGTCCCTAAAGACTTATGCCGCTTCGAGCGAGGAGCCGGATTTGTCCGGCCAAGGCGTGGATAGCGCCCCGAACTCGGTCTTCCGAACTAGGGGCTTCACCGAAATTTAAAATTATAAAGTTCTATGGCTAAGTGAGAGTGTTCAAGCATTATAGTCCGATTGCCTGGTTCGTTGTGCTGAGCGCCTCCCTCGAAGGACCCAACTATGGGAAAAAGAGCGCTCAGGTTTATCCCGAACACCCCAGCACTAGTGGCATGGGGGAAAAAGCCGACGACTGGCCATCTCTCAATTTTTTGATAAACGGCCGCACAGAAAATAATATTTTAAATTCAACAAGCATTGCTTAAGCGCCTATGAACAACTTTTCAGCGCACAGGATAAAAACGATCGAGTTTATTCAAAAATTACATACTTGGTACATTCATCCGCCACAAGGCGGGCACCCGCAAGAACATCCTTGTAATAGTTCTCGGGCTTGCGATGCTCCTTCCCCGGCGGCGGCCTGTCCTTCACAAGCTTCTCACCGTCCAGCTTACCCCAGTGCACCTTTGCACGGGCAAGGGCCCGACGGGCACCTTCGATGCAGACGGAGCGCTTGATGACCTCGAGCCTTGGACAGGCCTCCACCAGCCGCCGCACCAGCCTGAAGTAGCTCCCAGGCAGGGCCTCTCCGGGCCACAGCCGAACTATGAAGCCCTTCATGGCCTGTTCAGCCGCCTTGTAGAGCTCGACCAGCTGTTTCAGCTGGTCGCTCAAGGGCACAGGGTGTCCCGCCTCAGCATACTGAGACCAGAACACCTTCTCCGTCGAGCTGCCCTCTTCAGCCTGGTAGAATGCGGCGACGTCGGATACGCTGCGGGGAAGATCTGCGAATTCCCCTGGAGAACTCCAGATTTGGGTAAGTAACAAGTAGTTTACTTTTATATTTCTGCTTTGCATAAAGAATGCCTTACCCGCTGCTATCTTCTTCATCTCCTCCAACTCTTGGAGGGCCTTTCGGGCTTCGGCCTTGGCAGACTTGGCAGTCTCAAGGGCCGCCGCGAGCTCGGACGCTTGGGTCTTTGACTCAAGCTCCAAACTCTCATGTTTTTTCATGAGAGCCTGAAGCTCTTACTGCACCTCGCCGACCTGAGCCCCAAGTTTCTCTCGCTCGGTGCGCTCCGCGGCCGTTTTCTTTTCGTCCTCGGACAACGCCTGCTTGAGGGTCGCCACCTCAGTCGTGGCCCCTATAATAAGCAGTGCAATCCTGTTATTTTTGCAATCACGCCTCTCTATAGGCACTTTTTCTGTAAGGTGTTTCCTACCTTCTTTTTCCTCGAGCTGCCGCTTGGCAAGGCCGAGCTCTTGCTCGGACCGCTTAAGGTCCTGTTTCAGGACACCCACCTCCGCAATCAGTGCGGCGGTGGATAGCAGTGAAGCCTGCACACGCATATTGACTCTTTATTGTTAGACTCCTGTGAAATTTACTAGATCCTCTATTCGGCTTTTCTTTCCGAACGCCAAACAGAGCATCAGGGGCTACTGTCTATGCGGTACTATTTATATATTTTTTTACTTACCTCGAAGCCTGTTAGAAGGCTAGCGCAAGCTTCAGTCAGTCCGCTCTTGGCGGACTGAACCTTCTAGATCACCGTACTCATAATAGTACGGTGCTCCTCGTCGATGGAGGCGCCGTCAAGCACCTCAAGCAGATTGTCCGGCACCTCCGGTTGGACGGAGACCACCGGCTCAGAAGGCTTGCTCCTCTTGGAAGGAGTTCGCCTACCGCGGTCCGGAACTGTTGAAGATTCCGGCGCGGTGTCCGGCACAAAGACGGACTTGGAGCCCTGGGGGGTCTTGTCCCCTTTACTCCTGGGGTCCGGGAGGTCGCCTTGCGGCTCCTCCAGGACCACCTCCTCCTGCCCTGGAGCTCGTTGCGACGCCACTTCGGCGTCGTCCACAGTGCGGGGGGAGACAGCGGGCGGAACTGAGTTCACGTCCGATGAATCCAGGAAGCCGCTCGACGACTCGTTGAGTTCGGCCCGGGGAGGGCTGCATAATTATGTTTGACATTAGGGAAAGCTGTGCAACAAAGGAACATCATGAGTTATTCTGATATCCGAACTTACGATTTCGCCGGACGCTTGGCCCTGTTTGGCCACTCCTCTTTGACCTCTTCGGCGTTGGGGGCGTAATCCGGCGGAGGGGTCTTCCTTTTCCTAGACCCCTCGGCCTCCCCCATTGGGGCGGCCTTCCTCTTCTCTCCTCCCTCCGCTAGGGGGGAGAGTTTTCTTCATCATCCTCATTTTCGCGGGAAGAGGGCGTCTCGGATTCGTCAGATGACGAGTCCGACACCACCACATTACGGGCACTCTTTTGAGTCCCCGTGGCCTTCTTCTTCTTGGCCTTCTTCTCCGGCACCACATAAGGCGCCGGAACCAGCAGCTTCACTAGGAGAGCAGGGGCTGGGTCTTCGGGCAAGGGAGCCAGACAGTTAATCAATCCGGACTTCGCCCGCCAAGCCTGTCAAAGGTAAGGGAGTTTAGATCCCGCATAGAGTCAAACTATGAAAAAACTTAACATCCTATAAAAGGTGAAAATAGCTTACCTCGCTAGCGTGACGCTGCGAGCTGTATCCGCGGTCCTCGGAAGCGGATGTGGGAGCCTCGGCGCCTTTGGTTAGCACCCTCCAGACGTCTTCATACGTCGTGTCGAAGAGCCTGTTAAGGGTTCGGTGCTGCGCCGGGACGAACTCCCACAGATTAAAGCCCCGTAGTTGACACGGGAGGATCCTGCGGACGAGCATAACCTGGACTACATTGACGAGCTTGATCGGCTTGCTCACCAGGGACTGGATGCATGTCTGCAGTCCGGTCACCTTTTTTTCGTCGCCCCACGACAGGCCCGTCTCTTTCCAGGACATAAGCCGCGTGGGGGGTCCGGATCAGAACTCGGGGGCTGCGATCCATTTCGGATGGCGCGGCTCGGTGATGTAAAACCACCACGATTGCCACCCCTTCAAGGTCTCCACGGAGGAGCCCTCGAGCCATAGGACGTTGGCCATCTTGCCCGCCATGGCGCCTCCGCACTCCGCCTGGCTGCCGCGCACCACCTTGGGCTTGACGTTGAAGGTCTTGAGCCAGAGGCCGAAATGGGGGCGGATGCGGAGGAAAGCCTCGCACACGATGATAAACGCCGAGATGTTGAGGACGAAGTTCGGGGCCAGATCGTGGAAATCCAGGCCATAGTAAAACATGAGCCCCCGGACAAATGGGTGGAGTGGAAAACCCAGTCCGCGAAGAAAGTGGGGAAGGAATACTACCCTCTCGTGGGGCCTTGGGGTGGGGAGAAGCTGCCCCTCCTCGGGAAGCCGGTGCGCGATGTCTTTGGACAAGTATCCGGCCTTCCTTAGCTTTTTGACATGGCCCTCCGTGACGGAGGAGACTATCCACTTGCCTCCCGCTCCGGACATTGCTGGAGAAGGTTGAGGTGGGAAGTGCAGGATTGGGCGCTGGAGCTCGAGTGCGCAGGAGATGGTAGGCCAAGGAGGAAGAAGGCGTAGGTAAAAAGGTGGATCCTTATCCCCTTATATGGGCGGATGCGGTTGTGCGTCCCCACCAGCCTAGTAAAACTCGTTTGCCTCCCAAGCACCGTGATAAATGGCGCGGTTGGGTTATCCACGTCCGTATTGATGAGAATCCCGTAAAAGGGGGTACACGATCTCTGCTTTGACAAGACGTGCCAAGGAAACCGCCTCGCCAAACATGCTGAGGTGGAAAAGTAAAAATGACTCGAGTAAAGAACTTGGCTGTAGTGTGATGACATACTGCGGAATACGTCAGCAGATTTGATTTGTGTTAATATTATTCTCTCTATGGCAATATGTGGAAACTTATTTTTAGAGCCGGACACTACTATTGGTGTTTACAATCTTCTATGAAGGACTTGGAGGAGGAACCCGCCTTGCAATGCCGAAGACAATTTGCGTGCCGGACTCGTCGTCTTTGAAGCCTGGTTCAGGGGCTACTGAGGGAGTCCTGGATTAGGGGGTGTTCGGGTAGCCGGACTATACCTTCAGCCGGACTCCTGGACTATGAAGATACAAGATTGAAGACTTCGTCCCGTGTCCGGATGGGACTTTCCTTGGCGTGGAAGGCAAGCTTGGCGATGCGGATATTCAAGATCTCCTACCATTGTAACTGACTTCATGTAACCCTAACCCTATCCGGTGTCTATATAAACCGGAGGGTTGTAGTCCGTAGGCAATCAACTCCATACACAACAATCATACCATAGGCTAGCTTCTAGGGTTTAGCCTCCTTGATCTCGTGGTAGATCTACTCTTGTACTACCCATATCATCAATATTAATCAAGCAGGACGTAGGGTTTTACCTCCATCAAGAGGGCCCGAACCTGGGTAAAACATCGTGTTTCCTGCCTCCTGTTACCATCCGGCCTAGACGCATAGTTCGGGACCCACTACCCGAGATCCGCCGGTTTTGACACCGACAATCCTCGTGATGCGAAATAAATCATATGGAATCCTCTAGGTTTTTTGACCTCCGTAGATATGAATTTTCTGAAAAAACATGCAGAAAACAACAACTGACTCTGGGCATTGGGTTAATAGGTTAGTCTAGAAAACTAATATATATTGCTATAAAATATTTAAAAGTGATAATATAATAGCATGAAACAATCAAAAATTATAAATACGTTTGAGACATAGAAATAGAATCGCGCCGCCGTGCATCCCACATCACGATTCGAGGGCGAACCAGCAAATCTAGACCATGGAGGCCTCAAACAATGTCATTGTGCCAAAGCCTGTCGAGTTGCATCGTTGCGACGAAGCCTGTCGAGCTATGCCACGTGCACCGCCGCTCCACCTGATAGGGAGACCGCCCTTCCGCACCAGCTTTGCGTCATCGCACCATAGCAGGACCCAGTCAGCACCATCACCTGATGTCGTCGCACCACGCACCCCTCACCAAGCAAAGTACGACAACATGCCGCCCACACGGTCGCTGTGTCTGCATTGTCGTAAATCATCACTAGGTCTGAGGCTGCCACCCTGTCACTGAGCTCCGCTGCGCACAGGCGGGCGGAGGATTTCTACCGTCTTCTGGTAACGAGACCCATCAACACCGCGGCGATGGCCGGGGATAGTGGCAGTGGAAAAGGAGGTTGGTGGTCAAAGTATGGTCACGATAAAAACTATGCCAATTTCTTAAAACCTTTTCTTTTAGAACTTCTTATCAACGAATGTTAGCTGGGAAGAGTGGCAACTGTGAACGATTTGCATGGCCATTTACATTTTCCAAGGATTGCAATTTTAGTTGGCGGACATGGCAAATCCACTTCAGTTTTGCCATAATTTGTCATGCACGCAAACTAAAGTTACCATCTTCGCCACAATATAGTTTGCCATAAAAAAACGTTCGACGTGCCACTCCCTCCCAATGAATGTTCGTCGGTCAGCATTTTTCCGTTTCTCTTTCATGGGGGAATTTAAGATTTCCTGGAATGTCTTGATACCGACAGGTTGGAGCAACATTTTCTCACAGCCGTCAAACCAGAAAGCAACATAGTACCACTTGATCTCGCGAGATTTCTGATCCACGACATATGCTCGACGCTGACGCGGCCGATGCAACGCGTACAGCAAGCTGACAGAAACGCGCCGTCATTCGTCTTCCCCATCGTCCTCCCGATCGAGAATTAATGGCAACAAGCCCAGCGCGTCGTTGTCGATCACCAGCTCACGGCACAATCCAGGCACAGTTTACACGCACATTCGCCAGGCGCGCGCGGTGGGGCGACGGATATGCTCTCCTCTCCTACCTCGTCGCGCGGTCACGGTGCATGCATATGCGTCCCGGTGCCGTGGCGATCACGGTGTTAGCCGACGTCGGTGTGTGCACCAAGGTTCAAACATGCCGGCGCTCCATTGCGTCCTAGATCAGCCGCGACGAGCGCGACGTACTGTGGAGGCCGCCGGTGGCGATTCGGGTCCACGGACTGTAGCGCTTGGATTCTAGAGCTTACCGGTAGGGATCACCGAGGTTCGACAGCTACGCCTGATGGATCTCCGCGACGTATACGTGCAGCTAGATAGCCTACGATCCACCACCAATTATAGCCGCCGGTTGTTCGATCGGGATCGCCGGGGCTGGATCTTCCTCGACGGAGACGAGAACCGATAGTGGCAATAATGCATGCAAGTAGCGAACTGTAGAGTGACAGGTCGGGGCCCAGGCAAGATTTGGGGCTGTGGGATACAGTCGAGCGCGTCAGCCCAAATGCCCGACGTGTAGAAGTTCTTACATTTTACATGTGGTCACACGGATAATCTTGAGATTAGGTTTGGCTCCCTCTTCAATAAACCATGGGTGCTAGTGCCCATGAGTTTCATTTTTTTTTTTTGGTTTGGCTCCCTCTTCCATGGTCTTCTAGTGCCAGTTGTTGGCAGGACCACCACATAGAAGACTGAAAAAAAAAGCATGGAAGCAACAAAGACGTAAGGGCTGGTCATAATGGAGAGTACTAGTGTTACGTATAGTGTAGTAGTGTTATAGTTGACTTCATTTATTAGCTTGTAGACTCATCTTCTCTTTAGAAACGCTATGTTACAGTAACATATTAGACCCTCCCAGCGCTTCATATTATGTTACTCCAAACACATCTCTCTTCCTTAAATACATGACACGTAAGAAAATTTGTCTTGAACTATGCAATTTTACTAGCTAAGTTACTACCACTATGACTAGCCCAGTTTTGAAAAAAAAAACTATGACTAGCCTAACTAGAACTTTTTGGCCGGGCGAACTGGCCAGCACGGCGTTGGACCATCCCCACCAAAAATTGCGGGGTGAAGATTAGGGAATCTTCAATAATGATATGATAGGCGTTGGTCAAATTCATCACGTAATTTTCTTGCGATAGAAATTTTCAATCTATTCATTAATCATGACAGAGAACATCAGATGTAATAAAAATTACAATTAAATTCATGGATCACCTAGCGACGACTATAAACACTAGAGCGAGCCGAAGGCATGTCGCCGTCATCGCCCCTCCCTCACAAAGGAGTCGGGGAAACATTACTGTAGTAGACAGTCAGGCGTGCTAAGGCTCCAAAGGGTCAGCTAACCAGAGCAGCAACCATGCCAATTAATAGAGTTGTAGATCGGAAAGATCAAATCTGTAACCACACGAACACAAACTGGATCCAAATAGATAACCAAAGACCAGCATCGACCGAATCCCGCGATATCCGACGGAGACACACCTCCCACGTCCTCTGACGATGATATTCACAGCATTGGGATGTGGATAAGACGTGAAAGACATTATTCCTATTTAGGGGCATCGCCACCGTCACACAGCACCAACCAATACAATGAACCTAATAAAAATGGGAACGGGTCTCTCCTGCCAGCAGGAGGCCGAGATCCTCCGCACCTCTAGGGCCACATAATTTTTTTAATTGATATGGCATAGAGTTAATGACATGGGTAGGCAGAACTGGAGAGAGTTAACCTAAAAAAATAATAAAGTTAACGGGTAGCGACGAAAGTGTACTCAAATGTAGAGCTGATTTGTGTTATTTTTTAGCTTTATGTATGAATCCGGATTCACCGTGTAAGTTTATGTATCACAGGTGCCGATAACTCTTCTATAAATTTAGTTGAACATAAAGAACGGTTACACGTGAGTCGTCTAATTCTTTTTCAACAAGTTAATTTTCTAGGCCATTAGATTGAGATTAAACGGTAGTCCTTCTTTCTTCTTCCTTGGGCTTTCTTCCTCCAACCGCTCTTCCTCACACAAAATTGATTTGTCTAAATTATAAATCTAGTCAATTTGCGTATAGCTATTTTGTGTTAAACTCAAGAAAACTTGATGTGAGACAAAGCTTAGGGAATCTATGGGTTAATGCAGTGTGTATCTCGATCTCGCGGAAATTGCAGCTTTCCGTGTTTAGTGATAGTAATATAGTGCCCATAGATGACTCCTTTGTGTCCAATCACGTACGGCCGAGAATGTCCGGCTGCCGCACTTTTGACCATCCCGTGGTCCTCGTTCGTCCAAGGCCACCAAGCTCGCCGATTTCACCCATCCGTCGCCTGGATCGTGGCGCCGGAGACACCTCACGTGCTTCCGCCCGTACCGTACCCCATCACTGACCGGCTCGTCACCACCACAATCCATTGCCCATTTGTCCCAGTCCATTGCCCTACACTGCTGCGACGCCCTATGCCCCTCGATCCCCGCGCGCTCGGTCGACCGGCCTTTCCCTGCCTCGGCCGGCGACTGTCGGCCACCTGCCGCCCACCCAGGGAGCACGCTGGCCATTCCCCGCGGGCCCGTAGCACAGTGCACGGCAGGCTAACACGTAGTCCCGTGGCCATGATGCTTCTTGATGCATCCCGCTCCGTCCGGCCCACCGCCGAGACGAGGAGGTGTCCCGCCGCATCTCTGTGCCGTTGGCGCGCGGCCATTGGCATGGGCTGGCTGGCGGCAGACTGTTCACTTCCCTCCCCTCGCGGCTACTCCCGGCCTCCTTTTTAGGTGCAAAGCATAGTTCTGGCCCGGCGGTGCGCGAGCAAACATCATCCCGGTGTTAACGTCTCGCCGACTTCGGCTAGTTCTGTCACATCGGGATTGGTAGCCGGTGTGGTAGTACGAGTTTGGTTCGACGGTAGTATAGCAGAATCAGTGTGTTTGCCAACTTCGTCATGTTTTGACGGTATACCAGTATCCTCCGTTTCACCAGCACATACAGGGTATAGACTTGAGGTTTCTGATCCTCTCTTAAAGCAACTCTAGCACACCCGTAAAATAACAGTCAAAATACGGGTTCGTGCAAAAAACCCCGTCCGAAGAGATCCCACAAAGGCGACCGGCCCATAAAAAAATTGAGAGGCGCGGCAAAATCTCGGCCCCAAACCGCAAATACATAGGTTTCTCCCTCGCCGCCGTGATGCCCTGCATATAAGTGGAAGCGGTTGGTGTGGGGGGAGGGGGGTGGGCATTTCAGCCCGCGCTTTTCCCAGGAACCACCTCCCCTCTCCCCACCGCCGGGCTGCCGCCCAAGATTCCGGCGACAGCGGTCGGCGGGAGCACGCCAAAGGGCCACCACATGCACGAGGCCTCCCCTCCCACCCCCCTCATGCGTCGGCGGGCCAGAAAGTTGTAGAACTGCAACCCTTCATCACGGGCCGCCGGATTTGACTTTTTCGGCCGACAGAGGCTGCGCCAAGCGATGGAATGGTCGGAGAGCATCTTCCGCAGCCCCGGCAAGGTCGCATCGCCGCATGCAGGTACAGATTCGTCCTCCCGCCGCCGCCGACGGTTTGCGGGCATGGATTCGTCCAGTCGTCCACCGGGCTCAGCGCTCGCGCTCCGGCTATGTGGCTCGCCGATGCCGCTCATACAGTGCGACGACTGCCCGTGGACAGTGCTGCGGCTAACTTCGGGCACGCGGAAACACCCCGAATGGGTGTTCTTCAAATGCGAAAACGACGGGGTATGTGCACTTGCGGTAGCTCATTTTGATAGCTCATTCTTTGGTTCAATTGTGGTAGCTCATTTCGGACATGCTCACTCATGTGTGTAGGAAGGTGGATGCTCATTTTGGTTTTGGGAAGGCGAATACATTGATTTATTGATAGAAAGAAAATTAATAGATGTTTGTGCACTCCTTAGTAGAATCGAAGGCAATGATTCGGCTGCATGTGCAACTAGAGGGGAAGCAACGTCTACTTTTTTCGAACCAAAGATGAAGAAAGAAGAATGCAAAATCAAGGATCCGCAGATCAACTATGAATGCATGGAGAAGATATTAGTCCAACTAGTGGGAGCAGATATGGAAGTTGGAAATCTTCTAAAATGCATACTTGTGGTTCTTGTTTTCTTTGGTCTTTCTATTCTAGCAAAGATTTGGTGTTGTTATGTATCCAATGTTGTTGAAAAAGTAAAGAAATGCATTGTGTTGGATCAAATTAAGGTGCAAATTTAGGTTTTCCGGACCGGGAGGAGCTGCGCCAGATCAGACCCCGCAAAGCCGACCCATAAAAGAGCATATTCTGCGAATATCCTTTTTTACGGGTCCGTTATGCGGGGTCTGCATTTGCGGCCGTCCGCGCCGGCCCGCAAAGCAGTTTTTCCGCGAACTGCAAATGCGTTTTGCGGGCTGACCGGATGCGGGATCTGCTAGAGTTGCTCTTAGGGAATCTTGAACGCACACTCTCAAAACCGCCTGTAACAGTCTGGATCGCGTGGCGTGGTTCGGTCGTGTTCTGCCATCCAACGCAGCTTCTCGATTCCTTTGGCGGTCTAGACGTCATTTTCCTCGCAAACCGAAAGCAAACTAGGGGGAGGGCTTTGCTGGCGTTCGGACCGCTACCACACAAGTGTCTGACAACCTTGGCCCACTTAAACCTCTCTTCCTCCCTCGCGTCCTTTCCCGCCCGAAGCCAACTGCCCGCGTTCATGCCGTTGTAAAGCAGCCATTCCGCATTAACGTCGGCCTAGAGCGGACATGACCTCTCGTTAGCACTGGCATTAAAGCGGCTTGCTGGCCGAGGGCGCCGCGCCGCGTCCCTGGTCTCCGCGCCTACTCATTGTCGAAGAGACATTTATGGGAAGGGGCGTGATGGATATCTACCACGCCCATCCAATGACTGTCCCTCCGTCTGCCGCCATTAAACAGGCTCGCCGCCCGACAAACCAACTTCGTCACTCGCGCATTGACGCACCCGGACCCTTGTCCTCACCGGCATCCATTATTGAAAGGCGGTCACACCCGGATCACACCACACCACACGCCACCCACTCCGCATCTTCCTCCAGTGCACCACATTCACCATGACCGTGACCTGGAATGCTTTGTGGGAGAGCCTCTCGACGAAGCAGAAAGCACAAGGTGGACATCCTTGCGGCCGCCTAGTAGAGCCGCGAGCCAGGTGGATAAAGGTCAGCATGCCAACCAGCTCTTCGGAGGTCTCCAACGACGACCCCACAATGGAGACTGGCTCCGACGATGACTCCGCGCCGGTGCATGCCGGCTTGAGGATGGAGCATGCACAGGCGCACTTCAACCTTGTCATCGGGGAGGAGCGGGCGCCTATGTATGCGTTCTAACAGGTGTAGGAGGAGCACGAGGACAACCTGTTCCTCTCGAGCACCACCGGTGTAACACCCCCATGTATTAAGATATAGTGATCCCAAATGATTATGCTAAGTCATTTTGATTTGCAATGCTTGATCACTTGGGCTCAAATCTCATTTCAAATTCCACCTCTGAATTCAATTCAAATTTAAAGTGAGAATTTAAAGTCACAAACATGGTTGGAAAATAGTTCATCTTTTAAAAAATATTTCAAAACTAATTATGGTTGAGGAAAGCAACATCACTTGTTTGCTCACTAGGGCTCTAGCATTTAAAACGGTGCAAAAATAGCATTTTAAAATGCTTTTCTAATTATAAAAAATCCAAACTATTTTTTATCTCCCAAACTTTTTTGGCAACACATAATATTGCAATACTAATTATGGGCCAAGTTCCATATTTTATGAAAATCATTTGCTATTAGAAATAAAAATAAAACAGAATTAAATAAAGAAAAGAAAAAAGAAAAAAAGAAAAGGCACTGGGCCAAGTGCACTGGGTCTGACCCAAAACTCCAAGCCTGCTCCCCCCCGTCATCCCCTTCCTCTCTCCTCCACCTGGTGTACCCGACCGCGCCGCGCCGTCCCCGCCGGACCTGCTCGCCACCCCGCGCCGCCACAGCATCGAGGGGATAAGGCCGCCACCGCGACCCCTCGGGCGAACCCCCACCCCCCGGATATTCCCCCATCACTCTCCCCTCTTCCCTCGCCTCCATCGCTAGCTCCCTCCTCTCCTCTGTCGTCCAAGCACCATCGTCGCCGCGCCGTCGTCACCACCATGGCCGCCGAGCCCTCCTTGAAGCCCCTTCATGTCCCACCACTCCGCCTCGACGTCGTGCATTGTTTGCCTCAACCAATGTGACTCAAGGAGCCCTGTGACCAGCAGATCGAACGCCTCCATCCACATTCGGCCGCCAGCGAGCTATGTCCGCTATAGCCATCTTGCTGCTCCTAATCCGTCATCAAACCACCGTGTGTCCACTAGGTGAGTTGCTGCTACTGCTTAGCTAGTTAGCTCTCGCGTTCGCTTTGCACCTCGATATTTCCACAAACACCGTGCTTCGGCTGCCGCATAGCCTAACCGTCCGGCCATCTTCGGTCACCCCCTTGGCGCGCGGCGTGTTTTACCCATTCGAACGCGAGTTGCGACGCTCATTTTAGCCCACGGTAGCGAAATCCGACGCTGGCCGGAGCTCTCCGCCGTGAGGAGGGGCGCCAGAGCAGTATCCGGCACCCCCCTTAATATGGCCTAGCTTGGGGCCCACCTGGGTCACTTCAAGTGGGCCCCTGGCCCCGGTTAATCACGTTGACCGTCATCAATGTGCTGAGTGTGCCCCCTGCCATTGACATGTGGGTCCCGCGTGTCAGCTTGTTAATTAGTGCTAATCTGCTAATTACACTGACAATGTGGCCCCACTGCTAGATTAGTTAAGCTAACCAGTTTAGTTAGTCTTTGAGTCACTGATGCCCTAGCCCCACCTGGCAGTTTGACCAGTCAACAATCAACTCAGTTGACTGCTGATACGTCTCCAATGTATCTACAATTTTTGATTGCTCGATGCTATTATATTATCAGTTTTGGATGTTTAATGGGATTTAATATGCTCTTTTATATTATTTTTGGGACTAACCTATTAACGGAGGCCCAGTGTCAGTTTCTGTTTTTTGCCTATTTTAGAGTACTGTAGAAAAGGAATACCAAACGGAGTCCAAACGGAATGAAACCTTCACGATGATATTTGTTGGACCGAAAGTAATCCAGAAGACTTGGACTCAAAGTCTGGAACTCCACGAGGAAGCCACGAGGCAGGAAGGCACGCCCAGGGGTAGGCGCGCCCCCACCCTCGTAGGGCCCTCGTAGCTCCACTGACGTACTTCTTTCGCCTATATATACTCTTATACCCTAGAAACATCAGAGGGAGCCACGAAACCACTTTTCCACCGTCGCAACCTTCAGTACCCGTGAGATCCCATCTTGGGGCCTTTTCCGGCGATCTGCCGAAGGGGGAATCGATCACGGAGGGCTTCTACATCAACACCATCGCATCTCCAATGAAGCGTGAGTAGTTTACCACTGACATTCGGGTCCATAGTTATTAGCTAGATGGCTTCTTCTCTCTCTCTTTGTTTCTCAATACAAAGTTCTACTCGATGTTCTTGGAGATCTATTCGATGTAATACTCTTTTGCGGTGTGTTTGCCGAGATCCGATGAATTGTGGATTTATGAACAAGATTATCTATGAATATTATTTGGTTCTTCTCTGAATTCTTATATGCATGATTTGATATCTTTGCAAGTCTCTTCGAATTATCGGTTTAGTTTGGCCTACTAGATTGATCTTTCTTGCAATGAGAGAAGTGCTTAGCTTTGGGTTCAATCTTGCGGTGTCCTTCCCCAGTGAAAGTAGGGGCAGCAAGGCACGTATTGCATTGTCGCCATTGAGGATAGAAAGATGGGGTTTATATCATATTGCTTGAGTTTATCCCTCTACATCATGTCATCTTGCTTAATGCGTTACTCCGTTCTTATGAACTTAATACTCTAGATGCATGCTGGATAGCGGTCGATGTGTGGAGTAATTGTAGTAGATGAAGAATCGTTTCGGTCTACTTGACACGGACGTGATGCCTATATTCATGATCATTGCCTTAGATATCTTCATAAGTATTTGCTTTTCTATCAATTGCTCGACAGTAATTTGTTCACCCACCGTAATACATGCTATCTTGAGAGAAGCCACTAGTGAAACCTATGGCCCTCGGGTCTCTTTCCTATTATATTACATCTCTTTTATTTACATCACATCTCGTTTAGTATTTTGCAATCTTTCCTTTCCAATCTATACAACAAAAATACCAAAAATATTTACTTTACTATCTCTATTAGATCTCACTTTTGCGAGTGACCGTGAAGGTATTGACAACCCCTTTATCGTGTTGGTTGCAGGGGTCTTGATTTTTTGTGCATGTACTAGGTGACTTGTGCGTTGTCTCCTACTAGATTGATACCTTGGTTCTCAAAAATGAGGTAAATACTTACAGTACTTTACCGCATCACCCTTTCCTCTTCAAGGGAAAGCCAACACATGCTCAAGAGGTAGCAAGAAGGATTTCTGGCGCCGTTGCCGGGGAGATCTACGCCAAGTCAAGACATACCAAGTACCCATAATAAATTCTCATCGCCTTGCAATTTACAATATTTGTCATTTGCCTCTCGTTTCCTCTCCCCCACTTTACAAAAATTTGCCATTTTATTCATCTCTCTTTTCCGTTCGCCGTTTTCTTGCCAGGTCTATTTTTGTGTGCAATCTTGTTTGCTACCTTTGCTTGTGTTACCATGTGCCTTCTAATTGCTTGCATCTTCGCTTGCAAAAAATCTATTGATATGAATCCTCATCCACTTGCCAATCTTTTCAAAAGATCTGATTATGTTGAACCAATTGCTAGTGAGTTGAGTGCACTTGATTATCTTTATGAAATTTTGCTTGAGAATCGTGAATTTGAAAATTGTCATGAAGAAATTTATGAAGTGATTCATGATATCTCCTTGAATGAAAAGCATGATTGCAATAATTTTACTATTAATGTCAATTGTGCTAATAATATGCAAAATCCCAAGCTTGGGGATGCTTGTTTTTTCATGTCCTCTACTTATTGCAATGATCATGATTGGGGTGATAATGTTTCTTATGATCTTAAAAGTTATATAAGCCTCATGATGAATATGTTTGCAATAATAATATTGAAAGTGGGTTTGGAGAGGTCATGACTTTATTTGATGATGATCCCACTATTTTGGATGAGTGTCAACTTTGCATGCACGTGGAACATGAAGAGAATATTTTATGTGAAAGTTATATTGTTGAATTTGATTATGATACTACATATAATTATTATGAGAGGGTAAAATATGCTTGTAGAAATTTTCATGTTACTTAATTACCTCTCTTCATGTTGAGATTGCTATTGTTTTCTTCCATGCATATGCTAGATCTTGCTTGTCTTGCTAATTTGTTTTCCTACAAAATTCCTATGCATAGGAAATATGTTAGACTTAAATGTGTTCGTCACATGTTTTATGATGCTCTCTTTGTGTTTCAATTATTATCATCCTCGTGAGCATCATTAAAAATTATGCCTAGCTAAGGGCGTAAAACTATAGTGCTTGTTGGGAGGCAACCCATTGAATAAAATTTATTTTTGCTTTTTGCGTCCTGTTCTTGAGTGTTAGTAAAATTATGTTACTATTATTATTGTGTTTTAATTAGTGTTTGTGCCAAGTAAAGCCCTTAGGATCTTCTTTGGCAATAGTTGTTTGATCCTACTGAAAAAAAACAGAAAGTTTACGCTCACAAAATTAATTTTATTTTTTACCAGAGAGCGATAAAATACCCATTCCACTTGAGGTAGATCAATATACAAATTTATTAGGTCGTCCTAATTTTTCAGAGTTTTTGGAGTTACACAAGTATTCGAAATAGTCAGATTGCTACAAATTGTTCTGTTTTGACAGATTCTGTTTTCTTTGTGTTGTGTGCTTATTTTGATGGATCTATGGTTTCTTTGATGAGTTTTAGCCATAGAAAAGTTGGAATAGAGTAGATATAATATAAAAACAAAATATGAATTGGTTTGATACAACACTTATAGTAGTGGTTTATTATTTTTATACTAACGGATCTCACGAAGACTTTGTTGAGTTTTGTGTGATTGAAGTTTTCAAGTTTTGGGTTACCTTACGATGGATGAAATAAGGAGTGGCAAGAGCCTAAGCTTGGGGATGCCCAAGGCACCCCAAGGTGAAATTCAAGGACAACCAAAAGCCTAAGCTTGGGGATGCCCCAGAAGGCATCCCCTCTTTCGTCTTCGTCTATCGGTAACTTTACTTGAGGCTATATTTTTATTCACCACATGATATGTGTTTTGCTTGTAGCGTCTTGTATGATTTGAGTCTGTGCTTTTTAGTTTACCACAATCATCCTTGTTGTACATACCTTTTGGGATAGACACGCACGAATCGGAATTTATTAGAATACTCTATGTGCTTCACTTATATCTTTTGAGCTAGATAATTTTGCTCTAGTGCTTCACTTATATCTTTTTAGAGCACGGTGGTGGTTTTATTTTATAGAAATTATTGATCTCTCATGCTTCACTTATATTATTTTGAGAGTCTTTTATAATAGCATGGTAATTTTCTTTGGTTATAAAACTAGTCCTAATATGATGGGCATCCAAGATGGGTATAATAAAAAACTTTCATATAAAGTGCGTTGAATACTATGAGAAGTTTGATGCTTGATGATTGTTTTGAGATATGAGGATGGTGATATTAGATTCATGCTAGTAGAGTAATTGTGAATTTTAGAAATACTTGTGTTGATATTAGCAAGTCCCGTAGCATGCACGTATGGTAACTGTTGTGTAACAAATTTGAAGCTTGAGGTGTTTCTCTGATTGTCTTCCTTATGTGTGGAGGTCGGGATCGCGCGATGGTGAACTCCTACCAACCCTTCCCCTAGGATCATGCGCGTAGTGCTTGCTTTTGATGACTTGTAGATTTTTGCAATAAGTATGTGAGTTCTTTATGACTAATGTTGAGTCCATGGATTATACGCACTCTCACCCTTCCACCGTTCCTAGCCCCTCTAGTACCGCGCAACTTTCGCCGGTACCATAAACCCACCATTTACCTTCCTCAAAACAGCCACCATACCTACCTATTATGACATTTCCATAGCCATTCCGAGATATATTGTCATGCAACTTTCCACTGTTCCGTTTATTATGACACGCTCCATCATTGTCATATTGCCTTGCATGATCATGTACTTGACATCGTATTTGTGGCAAAGTCACCATTCATATTTTTTTCAAACATGTCACTCTTGATTCATTACACATCCCGATACACCGCCGGAGGCTTTCATATAGAGTCATATTTTGGTCTAAGTATCGAGTTGTAATCCTTGAGGTGTAAATAAATAGAAGTGTGATGATTATCATTATTAGAGCATTGTCCCGTGTGAGGAAAAAAGGAAGGCCAAAAAGGCAATGAAAAAAAGAGGCCAAAGAAGCCAAACAAAAAAAGAGAGAAAAAGAGAGAAGGGACAGTGCTACTATCCTTTTTCTACACTTGTGCTTCAAAGTAGCACCATGATCTTCATGATAGAGAGTCTCTTATTTTGTCACTTTCATATACTAGTGGGAATTTTCATTATAGAACTTGGCTTGTATATTCCAATGATGGGCTTCCTCAAAATGCCCTAGGTCTTCGTGAGCAAGCAAGTTGGATGCACACCCACTTAGTTTCTTTTGTTGAGCTTTCATACATTCAGAGCTCTAGTGCATCCGTTGCATGGCAATCCCTACTCACTCACATTGATATCTATTGATGGGCATCTCCATAGCCCATTAAGATGCCTAGTTGATGTGAGACCATCTTCCTCCATTTTGTCTTCGCCACAACCACCATTCTATTCCACCTATAGTGCTATGTCCATGGCTCACGCTCATGTATTGCGTGAAAGTTGAAAAAGTTTGAGAATACTAAAGTATAAAACAATTGCTTGGCTGAAACAGGGGTTGTGCATGATTTGAATATTTTGTGTGACGAAGATGGAGCATGGCCAAACTATATGATTTTGTAGGGATGAACTTTCTTTGGCCATGTTATTTTGAGAAGACATGATTACTTTGTTAGTATGCTTGAAGTATTATTATTTTTATGTCAATATTAAATTTTTTTCTTGAATCTTTCGGATCTGAACATTCTTGCCACAATAAAGAAAATTACATTGATAATTATGTTACATAGCATCCCACATCAAAAATTCTGTTTTTATCATTTACCTACTCGAGGACGAGCGGGAATTAAGCTTGGGGATGTCTGATACGTCTCCAACGTATCTATAATTTTTTATTGTTCGATGCTATTATATTATCTATTTTGGATGTTTAATGGGCTTTAATATGCTCTTTTATATTATTTTTGGGACTAACCTATTAACCGGAGGCCCAGTGCGAGTTTCTGTGTTTTGCCTATTTTAGAGTTTTGTAGAAAAGGAATACCAAACGGAGTCCAAACGGAATGAAACCTTCGCGATGATCTTTCTTGGACCGAAAGCAATCCAGAAGACTTGGAGTCGAAGTCTGGAACTCCACGAGGTAGCCACGAGGTAGGAGGGCGCGCCCAGGGGGTAGGCGCCCCCACCCTTGTGGGCCCCTCGTAGCTCCACCGACGTACTTATTTCGCCTATATATACTCTTATACCCTAGAAACATCAGGGGGAGCCACGAAACCTTCTATACCCATGAGATCCCATCTTGGGGCATTTTCCGGCGATCTGCCGGAGGGGGAATCGATCACGGAAGGCTTCTACATCAACACCATTGCCTCTCCGATGAAGCGTGAGTATTTTACCACAAACCTTCGAATCCATAGTTATTAGCTAGATAGCTTCTTCTCTCTCTTTGATTCTCAAAACAAAGTTCTCCTCGATGTTCTTGGAGATCTATTCAATGTAATAATATTTTGCGGTGTGTTTGCCGAGATCCGATGAATTGTGGATTTATGAAAAAGATTATCTATGAATATTATTTGGTTCTTCTCTGAATTCTTATATGCATGATTTGATATCTTTGCAAGTCTCTTCAAATTATTGCTTTAGTTTGGCCTACTAGATTGATCTTTATTGCAATGGGAGAAGTGCTTAGCTTTGGGTTCAATCTTGCGGTGTCCTTTCCCAGTGACAGTAGGGGCAGCAAGGAACGTATTGTATTGTTGCCATCGAGGATAGAAAGATGGGGTTTATATTATATTGCTTGAGTTTATCCCTCTACATCATGTCATCTTGCTTAATGCGTTACTCCATTCTTATGAACTTAATACTCTAGATGCATGCTGGATAGCGGCCGATGTGTGGAGTAATAGTAGTAGATGCAAAATCGTTTCGGTCTACTTGACACGGATGTGATGCTATATTCATGATCATTGCCTTAGATATCTTCATAACTATGCGCTTTTCTATCAATTGCTCGGCAGTAATTTGTTCACCCACCGTAATACATGCTATCTTGAGAGAAGCCACTAGTGAAACCTATGGCCCTCGAGTCTCTTTCCTATTATATTACATCTCTTGTATTTACATCGCATCTCGTTTACTATTTTGCAATCTTTACTTTCCAATCTATACAACAAAGATACCAAAAATATTTACTTTACTATCTCTACTAGATCTCACTTTAGCGAGTGACCGTGAAGGGATTGACAACCCCTTTATCGCGTTGGTTGCAAGGTTCTTGATTGTTTGTGCAGGTACTAGGTGACTTGTGCATTGTCTCCTACTGGATTGATACCTTGGTTCTCAAAACTGAGGGAAATACTTACGCTACTTTGTTGCATCACCCTTTCCTCTTCAAGGGAAAACCAACACATGCTCAAGAGATAGCAAGAAGGATTTCTTGCGCCGTTGCCGGGGAGATCTACGCCAAGTCAAGACATACCAAGTACCCATCATAAAATCTCATATCCTTGCCATTTACATTATTTGCCATTTGCCTCTCATTTTCCTCTCCCCCACTTCACAAAAATTTGCCGTTTTATTCGCCTCTCTTTTCCGTTCGCCGTTTTCTTGCCAGATCTGTTTTCGTGTGCAATCTTGTTTGCTACCTTTGCCTGTGTTACCATGTGCCTTCTATTTACTTGCATCTTCTCTTGCTAAAAATCTATTGATATGAATCATCATCCAATTGCTAATCTTTTCAAAAGATCTGATTATGTTGAACCAATTGCTAGTGAGTTGAGTGCACTTGATTATCTTTATGAAATTTTGCTTGAGAATCGTGAATTTGAAAATTGTCATGAAGAAATTTATGAGGTGATTCATGATAGCTCCTTGAATGAAAAGCATGATTGAAATAATTTTACTATTAATGTCAATTGTGCTAATAATATGCAAAACCCCAAGCTTGGGGATGCTTGTTTTGTCATGTCCTCTACTTATTGCAATGATCATGATTGGGGTGATAATCTTTCTTATGATCTTGAAAGTTTATTTAAGCCTCATGATGAATATGTTTGCAACAATAATATTTAAAGTGGGTTTGGAGAGGTCATGACTTTATTTGATGATGATCCCACTATTTTGGATGAGTGTCAACTTTGCATGCATGTGGATCATGAAGAGAATATTTTACGTGAAAGTTATATTGTTGAATTTGATTATGATCCTACATATAATTATTATGAGAGGGGAAAATATGCTTGTAGAAATTTTCATGTTACTAAATTACCTCTCTTGATGTTGAGATTACTATTGTTTTCTTTCATGCATATGTTAGATCTTGCTTGTCTTGCTAATTTGTTTTCCTATAAAATTCCTATGCATAGGAAGTATGTTAGACTTAAATGTGTTCGTCATGCTTTATGATGCTCTCTTTGTGTTTCAATTATTATCATCCTCGTGAGCATCATTAAAAATTATGCTTAGCTAAGGGCGTAAAACTATAGCCCTTGTTGGGAGGTAAGCCATTGATTAAAATTTATTTTTGCTTTTTTATTCCTGTTCTTGAGTGTTAGTACAATTATTTTACTGTTATTATTGTGTTTTTTGTGTTTTAATTAGTGTTTGTGCCAAGTAAAGCCTTTAGGATCTTCTTGGGCAATAGTTGTTTGATCTTGCTGAAAAAAACAGAAAGTTTACACTCACGAAATTAATTTTCATTTTTTACCAGAGAGCGATATAATACCCATTCCAATTGTGGTAGATCAATATACAAATTACCAGGTTGTCCTAATTTTTCTGAGTTTTTGAAGTTACAGAAGTATTCGTAATAGTCAGATTGCTACAGACTGTTCTGTTTTCTTTGTGTTGTGTGCTTATCTTGATGGCTCTATGGTTTTCTTTGATGAGTTTTTGCCATAGAAAAGTTGGAATACAGTAGATATAATAAAAACAAAAATACGAATTGGTTTGATACAAGACTTATAGTAGTGGTTTATTATTTTTATGTGATTGAAGTTTTCAAGTTTTGGGTTATCTTACGATGGATGAAATGAGGAGTGGCAAGAGCCTAAGATCGGGGATGCCCAAGGCACCCCAAGGTAAAATTCAAGGACAACCAAAAGCCTAAGCTTGGGGATGCCCCGGAAGCCATCCCCTCTTTCGTCTTCGTCTATCGGTAACTTTACTTGAGGCTATATTTTTATTCACCACATGATATGTGTTTTGCTTGGAGCGCCTTGTATGATTTGAGTCTTTGCTTTTTAGTTACCACAATAATCCTTGATGTACATACCTTTTGGGAGAGACACACATGAATCAGAATTCATTAGAATACTCTATGTGCTTTGCTTATATCTTTTGAGCTAGATAATTTTGCTCTAGTGCTCCACTTATATCTTTTTAGAGCACGGTGGTGGTTTTATTTTATAGAAATTATTGATCTCTCATGCTTCACTTATATTATTTTTAGAGTCTTTTAGAACAGCATGGTAATTTGATTTGGCTATAAAACTAGTCCTAATATGATGGGCATCCAAGATGGGTATAATAAAAACTTTCATATAAAGTGCGTTGAATACTATGAGAAGTTTGATGCTTGATGATTGTTTTGACATGTGAGGATGGTGATATTAGATTCATGCTAGTAGAGTAATTGTAAATTTGAGAAATACTTGTGTTGAGGTTTGCAAGTCCCATAGCATGCACGTATGGTAATCGTTGTGTAACAAATTTGAAGCATGAGGTGTTTCTTCGATTGTCTTCCTTATGTGTGGAGGTCGGGATCACGCGATGGTTAAGTCCTACCAACCCTTCCCTAGGAGCATGCGCGTAGTGCTTGGTTTTGATGACTTGTAGATTTTTGCAATAAGTATGTGAGTTCTTTATGACTAATGTTGACTCCATGGATTATACGCACTCTCACCCTTCCACCGTTTCTAGCCTCTCTAGTACCGCGCAACTTTCGCCGGTACCATGCATGAACTCACCATTTACCTTCCTCAAAACAGCCACGATACCTACCTATTATGGCATTTCCATAGCCATTCTGAGATATATTTCCATGCAACTTTCCACTGTTCCGTTTATTATGACACGCTCCATCATTGTCATATTGCCTTGCATGATCATGTAGTTGACATCGTATTTGTGGCAAAGCCAGCATTCATAACTTTTTCATACATGTCACTCTTGATTCATTGCACGTCCCGGTACACCGTCGGAGGCATTCATATAGAGTCATATTTTGTTCTAAGTATCGAGTTGTAATCCTTGAGGTGTAAATAAACAGAAGTGTGATGATTATCATTATTAGAGCATTGTCCCGTGTGAGGAAAAAAGGGAGGCCAAAGAAGCCAATGAAAAAAGAGAGGCCAAAGAAGCCAAACAAAAAAAGAAATAGAGAGAAGGGACAATGCTACTATCCTTTTTCCACACTTGTGCTTCAAAGTAGCACCATGATCTTCATGATAGAGAGTCTATTATTTTGTCACTTTCATATACTAGTGGCAATTTTCGTTATAGACCTTGGCTTGTGTATTCCAATGTTGTACTTCCTCAAAATGCCCTAGGTCTTCATGAGCAAGCAAGTTCTAGTGCATCCGTTTTTTTATTGAGCTAGGTTTTTTTATTGAGCTTTCATACATTTATAGCTCTAGTGCATCCGTTGCATGGCAATCCCTACTCACTCACATTGATATCTATTGATGGGCATCTCCATAGCCCATTAAGATGCCTAGTTGATGTGAGACCATCTTCCTCCTTTTTGTCTTCGCCACAACCACCATTATATTCCACCTATAGTGCTATGTCCATGGCTCACGCTCATGTATTGCGTGAAAGTTGAAAAAGTTTGAGAATACTAAAGTATGAAACAATTTCTTGGCTGAAACCGGGGTTGTGCATGATTTGAATATTTTGTGTGACGAAGATGGAGCATAGCCAAACAATATAATTTTGTAGGGATGGACTTTCTTTGGCCATGTTATTTTGAGAAGACATGATTACTTTGTTAGTATGCTTGAAGTATTATTATTTTTATGTCAATATTAAACTTTTTTCTTAAATCTTTCGGATCTGAACATTCATGCGAGAATATAGAAAATTACATTGATAATTATGTTAGGTAGCATTCCACATCAAAAATTCTGTTTTTATTATTTGCCTACTCGAGGACGAACATGAATTAAGCTTGGAGATGCTTGATATGTCTCCAACGTATCTATAATTTTTTATTGTTCCATGCTATTATATTATCTGTTTTGGATGTTCAATGGGCTTTAATAAGCTATTTTATATTATTTTTGGGACTAACCTATTAACCGGAGGCCCAGTGCCAGTTTATGTTTTTTTGCCTATTTTAGAGTTTTGCAGAAAAGGAATACCAAATGGAGTCCAAATGGAATGAAACATTCATGATGATCTTTCTTGGACCGAAAGCAATCCAGAAGACTTGGAGTCGAAGTCTGGAACTCCACGAGGAAGCCACGAGGCAGGAGGGCGCGCCCAGGGGGGTAGGCGCACCCCCACCCTCGTTGGCCCCTCGTAGCTCCATCGACGTACTTATTTCGCCTATATATACTCTTATACCCTAGAAACATCAGGGGGAGCCACGAAACCACTTTTCCACCGCTGCAACCTTCTGTACCCGTGAGATCCCATCTTGGGGCCTTTCCGGGCGATCTGCCGGTGGGGTAATCGATCATGGAGGGCTTCTACATCAACACCATTGCCTCTCCGATGAAGCGTGAGTAGTTTACCACAGACCTTTGGGTCCATAGTTATTAGCTAGATGGCTTCTTCTCTCTCTCTTTGTTTCTCAATACAAAGTTCTACTCGATGTTCTTGGAGATCTGTTTGATGTAATACTCTTTTGCGGTGTGTTTGCCGAGATCCGATGAATTATGGATTTATGAACAAGATTATCTACGAATATTATTTGGTTCTTTTCTGAATTCTTATATGCATGATTTTATATCTTTGCAAGTCTCTTCAAATTATCGCTTTAGTTTGGCCTACTAGATTGATCTTTCTTGCAATGGGAGAAGTGCTTAGCTTTGGGTTCAATCTTGCGGTGTCCTTTCCCAGTGACAATAGGGGCAGCACGGCACGTATTGTATTGTTGCTATCGAGGATAGAAAGATGGGGTTTATATTATAATGCTTGAGTTTATCCCTCTACATCATGTCATCTTGCTTAATGCGTTACTCCGTTCTTATGAACTTAATACTCTAGATGCATGCTGGATAGCTGTCGATGTGTGGAGTAATAGTAGTAGATGCAGAATCGTTTCGGTCTACTTGACACGGACGTGATGCCTATATTCATGATCATTGCCTTAGATATCTTCATAACTATGCGCTTTTCTATCAATTGCTCGGCAGTAATTTGTTCACCCACCGTAATACATGCTATCTTGAGAGAAGACACTAGTGAAACCTATGGGCCTCGGGTCTCTTTCCTATTATATTACACCTCTTTTATTTACATCGCATCTCATTTACTATTTTGCAATCTTTACTTTCCAATCTATACAACAAAAATACCAAAAATATTTACTTTACTATCTCTATTAGATCTCACTTTTGCGAGTGATCGTGACAACCCCTTTATCGCGTTGGTTGCAAGGTTCTTGATTGTTTGTGCAGGTACTAGGTGACTTGTGCGTTGTCTCCTACTGGATTGATACCTTGGTTCTCAAAACTGAGGGAAATACTTACGCTACTTTGATGCATCACCCTTTCCTCTTCAAGGGAAAACCAACGCATGCTCAAGAGGTAGCAACTCCTCACTGGAATGTTGACTAAGTCAACTGGGCCCCTAGCCCCACATGTCAGACTCAGTGGCTAGCCCACTGCTAGGTGACAAACATATTTAACTGTGTCTTTCGAATTAATTTAATCTCAGGATTTTTAGAAAATCGTTAAAACTTTGAAAAATCATATAAAATAAAATGTAACTCGGATGAAAATAATTTATATATGGAAATTTCTCAGAAAAATATGACAAATCCGAATATGCTATCCGCATACCTGTCACATGCTTCCAACACAGCAAACATGTAACCTTCCCCTCCGTATCGTCTGTTCGATAACTGCCTAATGCCTGGAAAATATCTACAGATAGTTTCCCGCTCCGTCTATAATGTGTAGCACTGCAATAGGTCACGCCTAGCACATCATATTTCCATGTCCCGCGTCATAGTTATTTTGTTTGCTTTATATTTGTTGTTTGTTCCCCCTCTTCTCTCCAGTAGACCTCGAGAGCGACGCTGCTCCCGAGTACGACTACACTCCTGACGACCAGCCCCTTTCAGCAGAGCTTCGAGGCAAGCAAAACCCCCTTGATCATTCATATATAGCCCATTCCTTCTCTCTCATGATTGCATTTAATTTTCCTACTATTGTTCTATACTTCCTATTCTAGTGTGTAGCCTGCTATTGTAACTTGATGTTGTTACTTTACCTGATCCTATTTGCTTAGTATAGGTTGGTTAGTGATCCATCAGTGACCCCTCATCCTTGTCCTTGTTGCCCCGCTTTGTCACCGATGACTCGATCAACATGATCAATGTGTAGAGACCGACGCATCACCGCACCCCCCTAGTTGTACGATTCTGCAGAGCTACTATCGGTGCCGAGGGTGATACCTCCTACCTCACTCCTTATGATATCTCTATAGCGTAGCTAGCCGGTTGTGGGTTACCGAGGGTGATTCCTCTTTCACCACCTCCGATGATGAATCTGTCGTGCAACACCTCAAGTGTGAACCCTTTGAGGCTGATTCCTCCATGGTCACGTTGGCAATTACATCGAGTAAGAATCCATCGAGGGTGATTCCTAATATTCCCCCTTGATGTTTTGGACACGGATACCTTGACTTTACCTTAGTCCCCTTTTGAAGTTGGGTCGACCCCGAGGGGTACCCGCGAGGGTTACTGAAGTTGGTTTGACCTGGAAGGTACCCGCGAGATAATTACAAGGCACGACCGGCTAGGTAGATCGCTCTAGAGAGGGATGGGCCTGACCCTTGTCGTAAGTCCTCGAGGCGGAGCGACAGGATCACTGATCATCTGCACGCGGTCCGAAGAGACTGACGAGTTTGGATATGTGATCTAAGTAGGCCTCTGGACTTTTCGCACTAACCACCATGCGGGAATAAGTATGGGCGCTCGGTGTCATATGATTCTTTCGAAAGCTCCCAACCGTCAGCAGTTGAGCGGTACGCGCCCGGGTGGTTCGCGTAAGCACCTGCTTTGTATAAAGAGGTAGCCTGCACTAATCCCGACCGTCCATGCAATGTGCAAGATTGCAAAGGACGATTGGCCCGTGACCCCTTCGCATTTAGGATGTAGACCGACATGATGGCCTCTCTGTTGAGCCTACCTAGGACTACGGTGTGTCGATCAGCCGAGGCCGGCATGACCCAGAAAAGTGTGTTCGGACGGAGTTAATTGAGCGTGTTGGGTAAGTTGGTGTACCCTGGGAAGTTTATCTATTCAAATAGCCGTGTCCATGGTGACGGACACTCAGAGTTGCATCCCAATCTACTACAACTAGAACTAGATACTTGTGACACTGAATGGATATGATGGCTCCGGGATGGCTTTCTCACAGGTAGTCGAGGAAGGATCTCTGGGGTTACTAAATATACTTGTTACTTTATGATATTCTAATCTGCACTCTTCTAATGTCGCAAGACACTGCAAGATGCTAGTCTTCGATAGGCTAGGCTTTCCCCTCTATTCTGGCATTTCTGCAATATAGTCCAAAGATATAGCCCCATTCCTTTGATGACGATGCATACTTAGCATAGATCTGATGTAATTCTTGCGAGTACTTTGGATGAGTACTCACGATTGCTTTGCTACCCCTTTTTCCCCTCTACCCGATTGCTGCGATCAGATGATGGAGCCCCGGAGCTCGCTGATCCCCTTGACGACTACTACTACTCCGACGGAGCCTACTACTACATGGAGACCACCGATGACCAGGACTAGTTAGGAGGCCCCGGGCAGGAGGTGTTGGGAAACGTTGCATGGAAAACAAAAAAAATCTATGCACACACAATGATCTATCCATGGAGATGCATAGGAACGAGGGGGGAGTGTGTCTACGTACCCTCGTAGACCGTAAGTGGAAGTATTTCTCAACGCGGTTGATGTAGTCGAACTTCTTCACGCTTCAATCGATCAAGTACCGAACGCATGGCACCTCCGCGTTCTGCACACGTTCAGCTCCGTGACATCCCTTGCCTTATTGATCTAGCAAGACGTTGAGGTAGTAGATGAGTTCCGTCAGCACGACGGCGTGGTGACGGTGCTGATGAAGTGATCCTCGCAGGGCTTCGTCTAAGCACTATGAAGATATGACCGTCGGAGTAAACAGT
Organism: Triticum dicoccoides; assembly: GCF_002162155.2. NCBI lineage: Eukaryota > Viridiplantae > Streptophyta > Magnoliopsida > Poales > Poaceae > Triticum > Triticum dicoccoides. The sequence goes on along the minus strand of NC_041390.1, from coordinate 485,303,995 downwards.
GGAGGGGGCGCCGCACACGGCTAACAATTGTCTCGGGTGTGCTAGGGGCGCCCCCCACA
>NC_041390.1:485285325-485303527 GCF_002162155.2 Triticum dicoccoides | reverse complement strand
ATATATATATATATATATATATATATATATATATATATATATATATATATATATATATATATATATATATATATATATATATATATAGGTGGGGGAGAGGGGAGGTAGCCAAGGAGGCGTCCAAGTAGGCCGAATCCTACTTGGGGCCTTCCCATGGCCGGCGCCCCCATTCCTTATTTACCGGAGGGGGAAGGAAATAGGAGGGAGGAGGGAAGGAAGGGGGAGGAGGAATCCCCCCTTTCCTTCTCCCTTCCCCTCTGGTTTGGCCCATATGGGGGGAGCACCAGCTCCTGGTGGCTAGTGCGTTTCCCCTCTTGGCCCATAAGGCCTATATCTTTTGTCGGGGGTTCCCGGAACCCCTTCCGGTGACCCAATATGTACCCGGTACCCCCGGAATACTTTCGTGTCCGAATACTATCGTCCTATGTAACAATCTTTACCTCTTGACCATTTCGAGACTCCTCGTCATGTCCGTCATCTCATCCGGGACACCTAACAACATTCGGTCACCAAATCACATAACTCGTATAATATAATATTGTCATCGAACGTTAAGCGTGCGGACCCTACGGGTTCGAGAACTATGTAGACATGACCGAGACACCTCTCCGGTCAATAACCAATAGCGGAACCTGGATGCCCATATTGGCTCCTACATATTCTACGAAGATCTTTATCGTTGAACCGTTATGAAAATATATGTTATTCCCTTTGTCTATTAGTATGTTACTTGCCCGAGATTCGATCCTCGGTACCTTCATACATAGTCCAGTCTTGTTACCGGCAAGTCTCTTTACTCGTTTCGTAATACATCACCTCGTGACCAACTCCTTAGTCGTTTGCTTGAAAGCTTATGATGTGTATTACCGAGAGGGCCCAGAGATACCTCTTTGATACTCGGAGCGACAAATCCTAATCAGGATCCATGCCAACTCAACAAACACCTTCGGAGATACCTGTAGAGCATCTTTATAATCACCTAGTCACGTTGTGACATTTGATAGCACAAAAGGCATTCCTCTGGTATCCGGGAGTTGCATAATCTCATAGTCGAAGGAATATGTATTTGACATGAAGAAATCAATAGCAATAAAACTGTACGATCATTATGCTAAGCTAACGGATGGGTCTTGTCCATCACATCATTCTCCTAATGATGTGATCCCATTATCAAATGAAAACTCATGTCAATGGTTAGGAAACCTTAACCATCTTTGATCAACGAGCTAGTCTAGTAGAGGCTCACTAGGGACACGGTGTTTGTTTATGTATTCACACATGTATTAAGGTTTCCGATCAATACAATTCTATAATGAATAATAAACTTTTATCATGAATAAGGAAATATAAAATAACAACTTTATTGTTGCCTCTAGGGCATATTTCCTTCAGTCTCCCACTTGCACTAGAGTCAATAATCCAGTTCACATCGCCATGTTATTAACACCAATAGTTCACATCGCCATGTGATTAACACCCATAGTTCACATCGCCATGTGACCAACACCAAAAGGGTTTACTAGAGTCAATAATCTAGTTCACATCGCCATGTGATTAATGCCGAGAGAGTACTAAGGTGTGATCATGTTTTGCTTGTGATAGAGGTTTAGTCAACGGGTCTGCCACATTCAGATCCGTATGTATTTTGCAAATTTCTATGTCTACAATGCTCTACAGGGAGCCACTCTAGCTAATTGCTCCCACTTTCAATATGTATCTAGATTGAGACTCAGAGTCATCTGGATCAGTGTCAAAGCTTTTCATCGACGTAACCCTTTACGACGAACTCCTTGTAACCTCCATATCCGAGAAACATTTCCTTAGTCCTTTTTAGGTACCTAAGGATGATTTTGGCCGCTTTCCAGTGATCTACTCCTGGATCATTATTGTACCCCCTTGCCAAACTCATGGCAAGGTACATAATAGGTTTGGTACACAACATGGAATACTTTATAGAACCTATGGCTGAGGCATAGGGAATGACTTTCATTCTCTCTATCTTCTACTGTGGTTGGGTTTTGAGTCTTACTCAACTTCACACCTTGCAACACAGACAAGAACCCTTTCTTTGACTGATCTATTTTGAACTTCTTCAAAATTTTGCCAAGGTATATACTTTGTGAAATTCCTATTAAGTGTTTCGATCTATCCCTATAGGTCTTGATGCCCAATATATAAGCAGCTTCACCGAGTTCTTTCATTGAAAAATTCTTATTCAAGTATCCTTTTATGCTATCCAGAAATTCTATATCATTTCCGATCAACAATATGTCATCCACATATAGAATAAGAAATGCTACAGACCTACTCACTTTCTTGTAAATGCAGGCTTCACCATAAGTCTGTATAAAACCATATGCTTTGATCACCTCATCAAAGCGTATATTCCAACTATGAGATGCTTGCACCAGTCCATAGATGGATCGCTGGAGCTTGCACACTTTTTTAGCACCTTTAGCATCGACAAAACCTTCTGGTTGCATCAGATACAACTCTTCTTTAAGAAATCCATTAAGGAATGCAGTTTTTACGTCCATTTGCCAGATTTCATAATTATAAAATGCAGCAATTGCTAACATGATTTGGACAGACTTAAGCATCGCTATGGGTGAGAAATTCTCATCGTAGTCAACTCCTTAAACTTATCGAAAACCTTTCGCGACAAGTCGAGCTTTGTAGACAGTAACATTACCATCAGCGTCAGTCTTCTTCTTGAAGATCTAATTATTCTCTATGGCTTTCCGATCATCGGGCAAGTCAACCAAAGTCCAAACTTTGTTCTCATACATCGATCCTATCTCAGATTTCATGGCCTCAAGCCATTTGTCAGAATCTAGGCTCATCATAGCTTCTTCATAGTTCGTAGGTTTGCCTTGGTCTAATAACATGACTTCCAGAATAGGATTACCGTACCACTCTAGTGCAGATCGTGCTATGTTTGACCTACGAGGTTTAGTAGTAACTTGATCTAAAGTTTCATGATCATCATCATTAGCTTCCTTTCTAATCGGAGTAGGCATCACGGGAACGGATTTCTCTGATGTGATACTTTCCAAATTGAGAGAAGGTACAACTACCTCATCAAGTTCTACTTTCCTCCCACTCACTTCTTTCGAGAGAAACTCCTTCTCTATAAAGGACCCATTCTTAGAAACAAAGATTTGGATCTATGGTAGAAGGTGTACCCAATTGTTTCCTTAGGGTATCCTATGAATATGCACTTCTCTGTTTTAGGTTCGAGCTTATCAGGCTGAAGCCTTTTTGACATAAGCGTCGCATCCCCAAACTTTAAGAAACGACAGCTTAGGTTTCTTGCCAAACCAAAGTTCATATGGTGTCGTCTCAATGGATTTAGACGGTGCCCTATTTAACGTGAATGCATCTGTCTCTAATGCATGACCCCAAAACGATAGTGGTAAATCGGTAAGAGACATCATAGAATGCACCATATCTAATAAAGTATGGTTACGACTTCCGGACACACCATTACGTTGTGGTGTTCCAGGTGGCGTGAGTTGTGAAACTATTCCACATTGTTTTAAATGAAGGCCAAACTTGTAACTCAAATATCCGCCTCCGCGATCAGATCGTAGAAACTTCATTTTCTTGTTATGATGATTCTCCACTTCACTATGAAATTCTTTGAAATTTTCAAATGTTTCAGACTTGTGTTTTATTAAGTAGACACACCCATATCTACTCAAATCATCTGTGAAGGTCAGAAAATAATGATACCCGCCGCATGCTTCAATACTCATCGGACCACATACATCGATATGTATTATATCCAATAAGTCATCAGCTCGCTCCATTGTTCCAGAGAACGGAGTTTTAGTCATCTTGCCTATGAGGCATGGTTCGCAAGTATCAAGTGATTCTAAAATTCCATCTGCATGGAGTTTCTTCATGCGCTTTACACCAATATGACCAAAACGACAGTGCCAAAAGTATGTTGCACTATCATTATCAACTTTGCATCTTTTGGCATCAATATTATGAATATGTGTATTACTACGATCGAGATTGAATAAACCATTTACATTGGGTGTATGACCATAGAAGGTTATTCATGTAAATAGAACAACAGTTATTCTCTAACTTAAATGAATAGCCGTATTGCAATAAACATGATCCAATCATACTCAGGCTCAACGCAAACACCAAATAACATTTATTTAGGTTCAACACTAATCCCGAAGGTAGAGGGAGTATGCGATGGTGATCTTATCAACCGTGGAATCACTTCCAACACACATCGTTACCTCATCCTCAACTAGTCTCTGTTCATTTTGTAACTCCTATTTCGAGTTACTAATATTAGCAACTGAATCGCTATCAAATACCCAGGGGCTACTATGAACACTAGTAAAGTACACATCAATAACATGTATATCAAATATACCTTTGTTCACTTTGCCATCCTTCTTACCCGCCAAGTATTTGGGGCAGTTCCGCTTCCAATGACCATTTCCTTTGAAGTAGAAACACTCAGTTTCAGGCTTGGGTCTAGCTTTGGGATTCTTCAAGGGAGCAACAACTTGTTTGCTGTTCTTCTTGAAGTTCCCTTTCTGTCCCTTGCCCTTTTTCTTGAAACTAGTGGTTTTGTTAACCATCAACACTTGATGCTCTTTCTTGATTTCTACCTTCGTCGATTTTATCATCGCGAAGAGCTTGGGAATTGTTTTCGTCATCCCTTGCATATTATAGTTCATCACGAAGTTCTAGTAGCTTGGTGATAGTGACTAGAGACCTCTGTCAATCACTATATTATCTGGAAGATTAACTCCCACTCGATCCAAGTGATTGTAGTGCCCAAACATTCTGAGCACATGCTCACTGGCTGAGCTATTCTCCTCCATCTTGTAGGAAAAGTACTTGTCAGAGGTCTCATACTTATCGACACGGGCATGAGTCTGAAATACCAATTTTAGCTCTTGGAACATCTCATATGCTCCATGGTGTTCAAAACGTTTTTGAAGTCCCGGTTCTAAGCCGTAAAGCATGGCGCACTACACTATCAAGTAGTCATCATACCAAGCTTGTCAAACATTCATAATGTCTGTTTCTGCTCCTGCAATAGATCTGTCACCTAGCGGTGCATCAAGGACATAATTCTTCCGTGTAGTAATGAGGATAATCCTCAGATCACGGACCCAGTCCACATCATTGCTACTATCATCTCTCAACTTATTTTTCTCTAGGAACATATCAAAAATAGGGGAGCTATATCGCGAGCTATTGATCTACAACATAGATCTGCAAATACTATCAGGACTAAGTTCATGATAAATTAAGTTCAATTAATCAAATTACTTAAGAACTCCCACTTAATTAGACATCCCTCAAGTCATCTAAGTGATACGTGATCCAAATCAACTAACCCATGTCCGATCATCACGTGGTGTCTCGAAACGACAAACTTTCGCAATGGTGCATACTCAGGGAGAACACTTTTACCTTGAAATTTAGTGAAGGGGTCATCTTATAATGCTACTTTCATTCTAAGCAAAATAAGATGCATATAAGATAGACATCACATGCAATCAAAATATGTGACATGATATGGCCATCATCATCTTGTGCTTTTGATCTCCATCTCCAAAGCATCGTCATAATTTCCATCGTCACCGGCTCAACATCTTGATCTCCATCATTTCATCGTGGTCGTCTCGCCAACTATTGCTTCTACAACTATTGCTAACTCATAGCGATAAAGTAAAGCAATTACATGGCGTTTGCATTTCATACAATAAAGAAACAACCATAAGGCTCCTGCTAGTTGTCTGATATCTTACAAAACATGATCATCTCATACAATAACGTATATCACATCATGTCTTGACCATATCACATCACAACATACCCTGCAAAAATAAGTTATACGTCCTCTACTTTGATGTTGCAAGTTCTACATGGCTGCTACGGGTTTCTAGCAAGAATCGTTCTTACCTATGGCAAAAACCACAATGGTGATTCATCAAGTTTGCTGTTATAACCTTCTTCAAGGACCGGTCGTAGTCAAATTCGATTCAACTAAAGTAGGAGAAACAGACACCCGCCAGCTACCTTTATGCAAAACTAGTTGCATGTCTGTCGGTGGAACCGGTCTCATGTGCGTGGACATGTAAGGTTGTGATACGTCTCCAACATATCTATAATTTTTTATTGTTCCATGCTATTATATTATCTGTTTTGGATGTTTAATGGGCTTTAACTTACCTTTTTATATTATTTTTGAGACTAACCTACTAACCAAAGGCCAAGTGCAAATTGCTGTTTTTTGCATATTTCAGTGTTTCGCAGAAAAGGAATATCAAACGGAATCCAAACGGAATGAAACCTTCGGGAGAGTTATTTTTGGAACAAACATGATCGAGGAGACTTGGAGTGGACATCAAGAAAGAAGCGAGGAGGCCATGAGGCAGGAGGGCGCACCTAGGAGGGTAGGCACGCCCACCACCCTCGTGGGCCCCTCACAGCTCCACCGACGTACTTCTTCCTCCTATATATACCCCTATACCCCGAAAACATCCAGGAGCACCACGAAACCATATTTCAACTACCGCAACCTTCTGTACCCGTGAGATCCCATCTTGGGGCCTTTTCCGGCGCTCTGCCGGAGGGGGAATCAATCACGGAGGGCTTCTACATCAACACCGTAGCCTCTCCGATGATGTGTGAGTAGTTTACCACAGACCTTTGGGTCCATAGCTATTAGCTAGATGGCTTCTTCTCTCTCTTTGGATCTCAATACAGAGTTCTCCTCGATTCTCTTGGAGATCTATTCGATGTAATTCTTTTTGCGGTGTGTTTGTCGAGATCCGATGAATTGTGGGTTTATGATCAAGATTATCTATGAACAATATTTGATTCTTCTCTGAAATCTTTTATGCATGATTTAAATATCTTTTCAAGTCTCTTCGAATTATCAGTTTGGTTTGGCCTACTAGATTGATTTTTCTTGCAATGGGAGAAGTGCTTAGCTTTGGGTTCAATCTTGTGGTGTCCTTTTCCAGTGACAGCAGGGGCAGCAAGGCACGTATTGTATTGTTGCCATCGAGGATAAAAAGATGGGGTTTATATCATATTGTTTGAGTTTATCCCTCTACATCATGTCATCTTGCCTAATGTGTTACTCTGTTCTTATGAACTTAATACTCTAGATGCATGCTGGATAGCGGTCGATGTGTGGACTAATAGTAGTAGATGCATAATCGTTTCGGTCTACTTGTCACGGACGTGATGCCTATACACATGACCATTCCTAGATATTCTCATAAGTATTTGCTTTTCTATCAATTGCTCGACAGTAATTTGTTCACCCACCGTAGAATTTACTATCTTGAGAGAAGCCACTAGTGAAATCTATGGCCCCCGGGTCTATCTTCCATCATATTGTTTCCATATCAACTTGCTATTTTTATTACCGTTTATTTTGCAATATTTATTTCCCAATCTATATCATAAAAATACCAAAAATATTTATCTTATTATCTCTATTAGATCTCACTTTCGTAAGTGACCGTGAAGGGATTGACAACCCCTTTATCGCGTTGGTTGCGAGGTTCTTGTTTGTTTGTGCATGTACTAGGTGACTTGTGTGTTATCTTATACTGGATTGATACCTTCATTCTCAAAAACTGAGGGAAGTACTTATGCTACTGTGTTGCATCACCCTTTCTCTTCAAGGGAAAACCAACGCATGCTCAAGAGGTAGCAGGTTGGTCCGGGCCGCTTCATCCCACAACACCGCCGAATCAAAACAAGACGTTGGTGGTAAGAAGTATGACTGTCACCGCCCACAACTCTTTGTGTTCTACTCGTGCATATCATCTATAAATAGACCTGGCTCATGATGCAATTGTTGGGAAAAGTTGCATGGAAAACAAAAAATTTCTACGCACATGCAATGATCTATCCATGGAGATCCATAGCAACGAGGGGGAGAGTGTGTCTACGTACCCTCGTAGACCGTAAGTGGAAGCGTTTCTCAACGCGGTTGATGTAGTCGAACTTCTTCGCGCTTCAACCGATCAAGAAATAAATGCACGACACCTCCGTGTTCTGCACACATTCAGCTCGATGACGTCCCTCGCCTTCTTGACCCAAAAAGACATCAAGGTAGTAGATGAGTTTCGTCAGCACGACAACATGCTGACGGTGATGGTGAAGTGATCCTCGCAGGGCTTCGCCTAAGCACTACAAAGATATGACTGTGGGAGTAAACGGTGGAGGGGGGCGCCGCACATGGCTAACAATTGTCTCGGGTGTGCTAGGGACGCCCCTCCCCACATATATATAGGCGGGGGAGAGGGGAGGCAGCCAAGGGGGCGCCCAAGTAGGCCGAATCTTACGTGGGGCCTTCCCATGGCCGGCGCCCCTTTCCTTATTTACCGGAGGGGGGAGAGGAGGGAAGGAAGGCGGGGGGATCCCCCTTTCCTTCTCCCTTCCCCTCTTTCCTTCTCCTCTGGTTCAGCCCATATGGGGGGCGCACCAGCCCCTGGTGGCTGGTGTGTTTCCCCTCTTCGCCCATAAGGCCCATATCTTTTGCCGAGGGTGCCCGGAACCCCTTCCGGTGACCCGATATGTACCCGATACCCCCCGGAACACTTCCGGTGTCCAAATACTATCGTCCTATATATCAATATTTACCTCTCGACCATTTAGAGACTCATCATCATGTCTGTGATCTCATCTGGGACTCCGAAGTCACCAAATCACATAACTCATATAATACAATATCGTCATCGAACATTAAGCGTGCCGACCCTATGGGTTCGAGAACTATGCAGACATGACCGAGACACCTCTCCGGTCAATAAACTATAGCGGAACCTGGATACCCATATTGGCTCCTACATATTCTACGAAGATCCTTATCGGTCGAACCGTTATGACAACATACGTTATTCCCTTTGTCTATCGGTATGTTACTTGCCCAAGATTCGATCGTCGGTATCTTCATACCTAGTTCAATCTAGTTACCGGCAAGTCTCTTTACTCGTTATGTAATACATCACCTCGTGACAAACTCCTTATTCGTTTGCTTGCAAGCTTATGATGTGTATTACCGAGAGGGCCCAGAGACACCTCTCCGATACTCGGAGCGACAAATCCTAATCTCGATTTATGCCAACTCAACAAACACCTTCGGAGATACCTGAAGAGCATCTTTATAATCACCCAGTTATATTGTGATGTTTGATAGCACACAAGGCATTCCTCTGGTATCCGGGAGTTGCATAATCTCATAGTCGAAGGAACATGTATTTGACATGAAGAAAGCAATAGCAATAAAATTGAACGATCATTATGCTAAGCTAATGAATGGGTCTTGTCCATCACATCATTCTCCTAATGATGTAATCCTATTATCTAATGACAACTCATTCAGTGGTTAGGAAACCTTAACCATCTTTGATCAACGAGCTAGTCTAGTAGAGGCACACTAGGGACACATTGTTTGTTTATGTATTCACACATGTATTATGGTTTCCGATTAATACAATTCTATCATGAATATTAAACCTTTATCATGAATAAGGAAATATAAAATAACAACTTAATTATTGCCTCTAGGGCATATTTCCTTCAGGGGGCCGTCACCTTTTTGATTAGATGTCGTTGTTTTGCTAGCCTCCTTAAGGTAGACTTGCTTATCTTATGTCTGTACTCAGATATTGTTGCTTGCGCTGACTTGTGTATTCGAGTCTTCATGGCCCTGGCTTGTAATATAAAGTTGTATGACTTTAATTTGTGTCTAGAGTTGTGTTGTGATATCTTCGCATGATACCCTGATCTTGATCATGCACATTTGCGTGTATTATTAGTGCACGATTAAGTCAGGGTGTCAAAAGTTGGTATCAGAGCCGACTGCCTATAGGAAGCCCCTTTCCAACTCCTATTTTACTAATATTGTTGTGTGGCTTACGAGCCCACATCACAAATGGGTGGCACTAGGATCTTTTATTCCGCATCTTTACTATGGGATTCTGATCTCTCTTCTATTCTGGTTAAAATATTTTGCTAACTCTAACATTAGGATCTCGTGATCACATCCACCCGGAGAGATGGATTATGTGCAACTATTTACTTGAAAGTATAAAGAATGATGCACACACTATCATTTGATATCTTTGAACTCTTTTGTTTCAGATGTGTCTCGCAACGCATATTGTACGCCAGACAATGGTTGTTGATGCGACTGGATTCCCGGCTATTCTGGTCGACCTCTTGACCAGGTTGGGATATCGCTAGTACCCCTAGTACACTATTTACGAGGACTACCGCAAGTTCAAATAGGAGGAGTACCCTGCTGTGGTTCGTATCTTTGATCGACATGATATCTTTATCACTGAGTTGCACACCTTTCAGGGTGTTGGAGTGACTATTGAGATGGCAGTCCAGGATGCTGCCTTTGTTGCTATCTCCCATCTCTGTGGAGAGCACTCCCGCTTGGAGGAGACTGGGTTCAGATACATCCGTATGTCCTAGCTGGGGGTGAGAGTGGATACTACACTACTGTCTACACCCCCTTACGTGAGTCATCGTTCCGACCCACGGGTCTTGGTTTGGTACCTTGAGGCTCTGGATCGCACTATCCAAGCTCTTGTTGTCGAGTTGTATAACACTCGTACTCGTCTCTACGATGCTCTGACACAGTCGCTGCCAGCAATCAGCGTGAGGATACATCCAGAGTACATCCTTTACCCGCGCAGGACAGAGCTGCCACAAGGTCTTGAGTGGCCTGCTGTTGGAGGTAGTACTCCTTCACGTGGACCTCTTCTTCTAGTCTGGGACCAGGTTCTGGACCAGAGCGTTCATGGAGCACAGGCCCCTCATATCGAGGGCAATCTGCTTCATCATCACTTGCAGCTTCCTGGCTTCAGAGCTTTTCCCCGACGTTGATGTACCATATCGCTGTGTCCCGTTGTTGTATCCCTCCAACTAGTGTCTGCGTGCCGCCTAGTTGGTCTAGACTATTTCCCTTTCCAAACTTGTACTACTAGCTTGTAATCGACCTTATGTATGGATCTGTATGTCGTGCTTGACTACTATGATGTATCTATCGCACTTCTTTCTTTGTGCATGTTACCTCATGAATGATTCCTTGTCTCTACAATTGCTCCATGCTAAAGTATCTCTGTTACATTTTAGCCGGATGGTTAGACTAGGTGGTCATGGCCGTGGTTCCAATAACCCACCATCGCCCAAATATATGGCTAGAATGATACAACAGTTTGAGTTGAACCGCCATTTATGGAAGGGATCATGGCTCAGTTTCCGCGACCCAATATGAACCAGCAGCCAACCCCAGTAACTCTACAAGAATTTATGCGCCTCAACCCTGCTATCTATCGCAGTTCAACTCAGCCCCTTGATACTGATGACTGGCTCCATGACATCGCTTATGAGTTGGAGTATGCTAATGTTGACCTGATAACCCACAAGTATAGGGGGTCGCAACAATTTTCGAGGGTAGAGTATTCAACCCAAATGCATAGATTCGACACAAGGGGAGCCAAAGAATATTTGCAAGTATTAGCAACTGAGTTGTCAATTCAGTCACACCTGGAGATTAATTATCTGCAGCAAAGTGATCAGTAGCACAATAATATGATAGTTTTGATAGTAGTGACAACAACAATGGTAACAGTAATAGTGATAGTAGTATTTTTGTAGCAAGTCCAACAGTAACGATAGTAGTAGTAACTTAGCAAGAACAATATAAGATAAATTCGTAGGCATTGGATCGGTAACTTGTTGGATGATATTCATCATGTGACAGTCATAACCTAGGGCGATACGGCACTAGCACCAGTTCATAAATATAATGTAGGCATGTATTCCGTAAATAGTCATACGTGTTTATGGAAAGAACTTACATGACATCTTTTGTCCTACTCTCCCGTGGCATCGGGGTCCAATTGGAAACTATTAAGGCCTTCTTTTAATAGAGAACCGAAACAAAGCATTAACACACGGTGAATATATGAATTCCTCAAACTACGGTCATCATCGGGAGTGGTCCCGACTATTGTCACTCCGGGGTTGCCGGATCATAACAGCTTGCAAGATCGGATCTAGAACATGGATATAATGGTGATAACAAAAATGGTTCAGATCTGAAATCATGGCACCCGGGCCCAAAGTGACAAGCATTAAGCATGGCAAAGTCATAGGAACATCAATCTCAGAACATGGTGAATACTAGGGATCAAGCCCTAACAAAACTAACTAGATTACATGATGAATCTCATCCAACTCCTCACCGACCAGCGATCCTACGAAGGAATTACTTACTCCCGGTGGGGAGCATCATGGAATTGGTGATGGAGAAGGGTTGGTGATGGCGAAGAACGAAGATCCCCCTATCCAAAGCCCCAAACGGATTCCAGATCTGACCTCCCGATGAAGAACAGGAGGTGACGACGGCTCCGTCTCGTGGATCACGATAATTCTTTCTTCCTGATATTTTTCTAGAAAAATAGGATTTTATAACATCGGTTTCAGGGTCTGCGGGGCCACTAGGTGGGGACCACCCACCTGGGCGCGCCTTAGGGGGGGCAGGCATGCCCTGGTGGGTTGTGACCACCCAGGTGCCCCCCCTGAGGTGACTCTTGGCTCCAGAAATTCTCTTTTATTGTATAAAAATTTCTCACAAAGTTTAGTTCCATTCCGAGAACTTTTATTTGTGCACAAAAACAACCCCATGGTAGTTCTACCGAAAACAGCATCAGTCCGGGGTTAGTTTCATTCAAATCATGCAAATTAGAGTCCAAAACAAGAGGAAAAGCATTAGGAAAAGTAGATACATTGGAGAGGTATCATGACCCTTCCAACTATGTCAATTTCGCATCTAATTTCCTCAAGGGTCCCGCTGCTTAATGGTGGGAGAGTCACGGACATTCACAACCTATTGGAACAATCATTACCTGGCTGGAGTTCCAAGCTACTTTCCATGCCCGCTACATTCCTCGGGGAATTATGGACAGGAAGAAAATAGAATTCCACAACCTCACACAGGGCAACAAGACTGTGGATACTTATTAGCGAGAGTTCCTTGACTTGTCCCACTATGTTGATGAAGATATCGCTATTGATGCTCACAGACAGGAAAAGTTCTGTGAAGGACTTCACCCTGATATCAAGCTCGTGATCCTTGTTCAAGACTTCACCGACTTCACCACCTTGGTGAACAATGACATTGAGGTTGAGACTGGTCTATAGGAACACAAGGAAGCCTTCACACTGGTGTGCGTTGGTCCTAAACAAACGGTTTTAACCCCTCTCCGCGACGGCATTTGGAACCGTCGCCAAGTGAGTGTGGGCGATAGGGGGGTCCTTCCCACATGACCCATAAATCGTCGGGGATAGACCCTCCTGGGACACAGGCTGGGGTCATGTGCGATCGGGCGAGGCATCGAAACCCAATCATTTCTATAGGTATGTACATCCCACACGGTAATCCGAGAAAATCATTTCCGTAGGTATGTACATCCCACACGGTGAATCCCAGAAAAACATTTTCGTTCGTATGTATATCACACACAGTCAATCCACGGAATACGTTTCCATTCTTATGTACATCCCACACAGTCAATCCAGGGAAAATGTTTTCATTCGTACGTACATCCCACACAGTTTTATTTGTAGACTCGTGTGTGAAAGGTGTAACTATCACACACGGTCTGCCTTGGTTAACTGTTTGCTTTTATCAACTATATCACACACGATTTGATGAAGAAAACTGTGTGGCATTGGGCTATCCATTGCAAACGCTTTTACTGCTAGAACCATTTGCAAAGGTCCATGACACATTTAGCAAGTTTATTAGTTTATAATTAATAATTTCAGTATTACGTAAATTCACATTTCATATCGTACAGCTTCTTGCTACCTCTTGAGCATGCGTTGGTTTTCCCTTGAAGAAGAAAGGGTGATGCAGCAAAGCAGCGTAAGTATTTCCTTCAGTTTTTCAGAACCAAGGTATCAATCTAGTAGGAGACCACGCGCGAGTCACCTCGTACCTACACAAACAAATAAGAACCTCGCAACCAACGCGATAAAGGGGTTGTCAATCCCTTCACGGCCACTTGCAAGAGTGAGATCTAATAAAGATGATAATAATCTCTCCCTAATAATAAAGCATGGATTGACTTTGTCGGGTTCACCGTCACAATACGCTTTCTTCTCATGTCATAATACGTTTTTACAATTTGTATAGACAAAATCATAATATAAACAAGGTGTTACTAATAGCATGTTAGTCCTTGGTGACTGAAGAAAAACGGTTTGATATTCTTTTTGCTTCAGAGATCGAGCGGGGCGCTCCCGATCCGATCAGGATGCAGGACGACGGCGGCGGCAGGGCTCCCGGAGGCGGGTACGGGGAGGAAGCGGCGGACGTCATAGGGAGGCGGACCAGGTCTGGATCCAGCGCGGTGGCGCGTAGTGGAGGCCGGCGGCGCTCCATGGCCATGTCAGATCGGTCTCCTGGGACGAAGAGACGAGGGAGAGAGAGGAGGTGAGATGGAGACAAGAGAAGGGGAGTAGGGACGGCGCGACTACCTGCTGCTTGTTCGGTGGCGGCTCCGGTCCCTGATTCAGGTTTGTGTACGGATTACTCTCCTTGCCACTGCATGAGGGGCGTTGCCCAGCCGCTACTCTCCCTAGCCCACGCACCTCCTCCCCCTAGCCTCATCTCCCTGCGATCATGGAGACGCCATCGCCCTTGCCTGCGTCATCTTGTTGCATGAGCCCTAACCACAAGGGAGAGGGGCAGAAGAAAGTGAACGGGGAGGGAACAACAATAAAAATAAGTTAACTATGAGGTAATAATAGAGCACCATGATATTATGGCTGTACATCTGGTACATGTTACCTCTGTGAATTGATCTCTGATTTCTTCTTCTCTGTAGTAATTAGGCCTGCTTCTGTTTGCACCTATTCGAGATCCTGGTCATGGAATGCAGCAGCCAAGATAACAAGGTCGAGCCAGGCTTAGGTCCGATGAGGAACATAATTAGACTCAGATGGTTCCTTGCATCCTCCATTCAGAATTAAACCTGGTGGTACATTTTGTTTTTTGTGCTCTTTCTTAAGATTGTAAGAATTTGATAATAAATATGTACGTCCATGGTTTAAATAAGATTTACTGTTTCAATATATACTAAATTATTTATGGATTATATAGAAACTTATCTTGTTGCCCGGTTGTTCTAGGAGGCATCAAATATTCCAAGCTTACCTTTTATGAGCAAACAGTTGAATTATGTAACGGAAATTTTTTCCATAAGCTTCAGTTCGTGCTTGTTCAATAGAAGTGGCATTTACTATGTAGACGATTCTGACAACTTCTCAAAAAAGCCAGTGTTATAATTTAGTTAGTAGGTTATTGAAGACGGTTGGAGACAGCAGGAAGCACCAACAACAACCTGAAGTAGATGCAGCAGAGCAAGGTGATGAATTCTCCTTTGTTTTTTCTCATCTGAATCTTTGCTCGAATCACTGATCATTTGAACAAGTTTGTCCTGATTGTATAATGATTTCCCGTTTTTCTTGCAGTGCAATCTTTGTCAATTTGGAAATATGGGGACTTTCCATTAAGCTATTTTGATCCACCATTGACAATGTGAAGTTCTTGCTCTGTTATCAAGTTCTAATAGTACATCAATCCAAGAAACTCTTTTCAGATTAATTAAGGAATCAATCTCATGATGACGGATGCTTGATGTAGAAGAGGGCGCCAGGGTAAAGTGGTGTCGCGGCGGTGCATGGCCAGTGCACAGACCAATCGCTGCGAACTCCACACTTCGTCACTGACGTCAGTCGCCGCCTGATCGACCAACACTCGCCCCATCTGGCACCAGACCGTCGAGATGGACATGCCGGTCCTCACCTTCGATGCCGCACATGGGGCAAGAAGGGACTCCTCCCTGCTACGGTCATAGCCTCTGTCACCGACATTGGCGGGATTCAGCCAGGCCATCGGCGCCCCAAGGTGAGCGCTCATATCAATGGTGGCCAGGCCTTGCGAATCAATAGTAAGCCCATCTGGTCTTGCATCTCCGCCGTCATGGCTAGCCACCGGCGCAGACCATGATGTTACAACATTCAATGGTGTGGATGGAGAGTCTTTCACAACGAAGTTTCTTCTAATTTGAGCGATGAATGCAGACCGCGGCCATCCGAAACATTGGGAGACACGGCAGAGGGGCAGCTAAGGCTCACTGGCATAATATATGCTCAGTCACTGACGTTAATAGTGTACAGTTTTTGTTCACATTATGTTATCCCCTTGGTCTGTCATTGATGAAGTAGCAACTGTTAGCAATTTCAGTCATGCACAGTGATGCAGATAACTGTTCCGTATAAATCTTGGCCCAATATTATGTTTAGCTTTATCTTCCTTAAACTTTTCTTTTCACACGGGAATCCTAAGATTTACATGTCTTCAGTAATGGAATGAGAGAAATATTCATTGAAATTATTTCAATGATCTGGCTTGTTCTGAATCTTCTTCTCTATTATCCAATAATGCGTATGATGCCTTCAAAGAAATGGTTATGATGGCTAATAAATTGATCGCATTGCTTTTATGTGCAATTTGGATGATCGGGTAACCTGATGGTTCGAAGTTGAAACCTGCCCTGGATTATAATGCCTAGCATTCCATGCTAGATAATTGTTTTGTGGCGTGTAGGTGTTTCATCGTTGTTGAAACCACAACCACATTCTACTCTCCTAACTAGACCACTGGTGCTTTTGTTTTTTCTTTATCAAGGCAATTCAGTTATTGTTCTGCACAACAGTACAAACGGTGAGTTTACATAGATATATGTAAGGTTCAGCTACCCGCATAAAAAAATAAGGTTCCAGTTATGGAGCTAAAAGATTGGAGCTGTAGAGAATAACTCAAGAGGGAGGCCCTTAAGTATAGATCAATAAGAAGAGTTTTCTTTAACCTTAAACATTCTAGATTTTAAGTTTAGAAATTATGTTACGCTGGCGCGGTTCAATAACATGTGTGTCGTACGCTGGCCAAGCTTACCATTTTGGAATTGACCACATTAAGTCGTGTTTTTGATCAGACACTGCAAGCAAGGGTAGGAAGGAGGATGAGCGGCGACACAGATGGGGTGTCGTGTTGAAATAGAGTGCGTGCAACCGAGGGGTGAGTCTTAGGCCATGTGTTATTGTGTTAGGGGCATGTAATGCAATGTTTTTTTCTTCCGTTGCAATGCACGGGCTAATAAGATAAATATTTTGGTATTTTTATGATATAGATTGAAAGTAAAGATTGCAAAATAAAATAGATGGGAAACTTGTATGATGGAAAATAGACCCGGGGGCCATAGGTTTCACTAGTGGCTTCTCTCAAGATAGCATAAGTATTACGGTGGGTGAACAAATTACTGTCGAGCAATTGATAGAAAAGCGAATAATTATGAGAATATCTAGGTATGATCATGTATATAGGCATCACGTCCATGACAAGTAGACCGACTCCTGTCTGCATCTACTACTATTACTCCACACATCGACCGCTATCCAACATGCATCTAGAGTATTAAGTTCATAAGAACAGAGTAACGCCTTAAGCAAGATGACATGATGTAGAGGGATAAACTCATGCAATATAATATAAACCCCATCTTTTTATCCTCGATGGCAACAATACAATACATGTCGTTTCCCTTTCTGTCACTGGGATCGAGCACCGCAAGATTGAACCCAAAGCTAAGCACTTCTCCCATTGCAAGAAAGATCAATCTAGTAGGACAAACCAAACTGATAATTCGAAGAGACTTGCAAAGATAACCAATCATACATAAAAGAATTCAGAGAAGATTCAAATATTGTTCATAGATAAACTTGATCATAAACCCGTAATTCATTGGATCTCGACAAACACACCGCAAAATAAGATTACATTGAATAGATCTCCAAGAAAATCGAGGAGAACTTTGTATTGAGATCCAAAGAGAGAGAAGAAGCCATCTAGCTAATAACTATGGACCCGAAGGTCTGAGGTAAACTACTCACACATCATCGGAGGGGCCATAGAGTTGATGTAGAGGCCCTCCGTGATCAATGCCCCCTCCGGCGGAGCTCCATAAAAGGCCCCAAGATGGGATCTCTTGGGTATAGAAGGTTGCGGCGGTGGAAATAGGGTTTCGTGGTGCTCCGGGATGTTTTC
>NC_041390.1:485218006-485285108 GCF_002162155.2 Triticum dicoccoides | reverse complement strand
ATATAGGAGGAAGAAGTAGGTCGGTGGAGCCACGAGGGGCCCACGAGGGTGGAGGGCATGCCCAGGGGTAGGTGCGCCCCCTACCTCGTGGCCGCCTTGTTGGTTGCTTTACGTCCACTCCAAGTCCTCTGGATCACGTTTGTTCCAAAAATCACGCCCCCGAAGGTTTCATTCCGTTTGGACTCCGTTTGATATTCTTTTTCTGCGAAACACTGAAATAGGCAAAAAACAACAATTTGGGCTGGGCCTCCGGTTAATAGGTTAGTCCCAAAAATAATATAAAAGTGTATAAATAAGCCCATTAAACATCCAAAACAGAATATATAATAGCATAGAGCAATAAAAAATGATAGATACGTTGGAGACATATCAGTGCCTCCTCCATCACCAACACCATCTTAGCAAAGTCTGATTTAAAAAATCTGAGCTCATTCTCCACCTTCAACTTTTTATCCCGCATCTTCAAATATTGTTCAGTGTTGGGAACAGTTTCTCTAAGCCAATGTCTGGTCTCTTCCTCATACATGCTCCAGAGCTTCGCTAGGCAAATCTTCAAAGACTGTGGCCACTCTTGATCAACCCACTCCACGTAAGAACACTTCCATTCATCCTATAATATTTAAAACTAGATCAGTAACAATTGTAGGGGAAATGGGTTTATAGCAACATAGAAAATCACCAATGCTTATTTTGAAAAACTGAAGAAACATGTTAATTATGACATATCTTCTCAAAAAGATCAATGTGCAAATGAAATAATTGGTACTGAGACAACAACCAAATTTTGGAACATCAGAAGCTATAATTAACTACAACGACGCTGCAAGTTCTTACTCATGTACAATAAATAACAAATTGAACATTTTATGAGGAAGGTAAATATAACTACAACAGCATAGCGACAATGTTTGGATGACATCAAATTGATACTAAGAGGTGTGTACATGCACAATTTTAGTAACATAGAACTAATAGCACTAAGGCAATCCACTATGTATGCCAAAACTTGGGTAAAGACAATTGTTGCTACATCTCGCATCGGTGCCCTGCACTGGCGAGCCGATGCAGCAGAAAAAAATAGGGACCCGGACTCCGGAGCACGTAGTTGCTCTGATGCTCAGTTCCTTCGTGCCATAAAGATTTAGTATTTTACTGCTTGGTTGCTCGGATATATGGACCAAAGTTGGCTGCACAAACTGCTGAAGCGGTGCCAAATAATTTTCTAATGGCACCGCTGATGAGATGGCAACAATTTAAGTTACTAGGTACAAACTGTGACACTGTCTTAGGATGCGTTTGGTTGAAGGTGTGGTATGAATGAGTTGGGACCGTGACAGTGTCTGAATCACATCTAACAAATGATTTGTAACAATGAAAGAGGGTATAAACTTCTCTGCACATGTCAGAAACTTCCTCCCACTATCCACAGAATCAAACACAACTAGCTTCACGCATGGAGATTGATGGTGACAACGAGCAGATAGATCTTCAGCCACCCCACTCCATTCGTTGCCACTGATGGTCCTCGGGAGCTACAAGAGGAAGAAATGACTCAAATCGACCGCTGGGTAAAAATCATTCATTCCAGGTCATAGCCTGAGAGAGAGAAGAGAGGCATACCCGGGTGGTGAAGGAGTCGTCGCCGGAGGAGGAACCACTGGAGAGGTCTTCGTAGAAGACCATGGCGACCCCAGCGGTAGGATGCGAGATGGCGGGTGCGAGGAAGCGGCTATAGCTTAGGAAGGAAGGAAGGAAGGAGGAAACAGGGGAAATGTGACTTGTGGTCGGGGAGAAAAGGGGGTGGGGAAGGGGGCGGGGGTAGATATTTCGGTGGTAGGCCAAAATTTTGGAAATGTGGAGGGAAACTTTGCGCGCGGTGCGCCGGACCTTTCACTTTGAAAGATTGTGTGCATTGCAAATGATTCTTCTGCTTTACGCGCATGGGATGAGTTTGATAATTCAAATTTTGGTGGAAATTTCCTCGGGTACGTCGTTGCATATTTTAACATCACTTGCTAATTTGGGCACACAAAAGAGCGTACAGCAGACATACCACACTTACTGAATCAAGCAATTTTAGTAATTAAACAGAGCCAATTAACCTAAACATTGCTCTAACAAAAGACCAGCATTAAAAACAAAGCCAAAGTACGCATAATTTTAACAAATCGGCCTCCGCGCCGGCCTAACGGTGTGAGATGAGACGTCGATGACTTGTCCTGGCGACATGCCGTTGTTGGTGGACTCCTCGTCCCCCCTCCTGAAGTCGACCGCGTCCTCGTCCTCGGCGCCGCCCTCAAGGTTGTAGTACTCGTAGAAGTGGTTGCGCCAGAGCTCGCGTTGGTACTCCACCGCCGATTCCTCGACAGACAGACACTTCTCTACCTCGACCTCAGCCACGCGCAACTCCTCCTCCCGGCGCTCCTCGATCTCCGCCGCCTCCTGCATCTCCAGCTCCCGCTCGGCGACCTCGTGAGGAAGTAGGTGCTCCATGACCACCACCGCCTTTTCAGATGTGGGTTGCATGCTGGAGTTCGAGGTGGCCTGGAATATCTTGGCGTGTGCATCCTCGATCTTGGCGTGGATGGCCTCGACCCAGGCCAGGGCGACATCAGCGGCACGGACGGCAGCTCGAGCGCTCTCGGCGTTTGTAGCCGCTGTCGCAGCAGCAGCTGCAGCCATCTCGGCCGTTGTAGCTGCCCTGTCGGCTGCCGCAGACGCCCTCTCGGCGGAAGAGGCCACGCTCAATGCGGATGCGGTGGCACTCTCGGTGTAGGCGGTTGTGCTCTCGGCGCAGGCGGTGATACGTCCATTTTGCATCATGCTTTTATATCGATATTTATTGCATTATGGGATGTTATTACACATTATGTCACATTACTTATGCCTTTTCTCTCTTATTTTACAAGGTTTACATTAAGAGGGAGAATGCCGGCACTTGAAATTCTGGGCTGGAAAAGGAGCAAATATTAGAGACCTATTCTGCACAACTCCAAAAATCCTGAAACTCCACGAAAGTCAGTTTTGGAATACATTTAAAATATTGGGCAAAGAAAGCACCAGAGGGGAGCCAGCCACCGTCCACGAGGGTGGGGGCGCGCCCCCTACCTCGCGGGCCACCTGGCAAGCCCCCGATGCCCAACTTCTGGTATAAGGTGTCTCTTTCCCTGGAAAAACTAAGAAGGAAGCTTTCGGGACGAAGCGCCGCCGTCTCGAGGTGGAACCAATCTAGGGCTCCGGTGGAGCTGTTCTGCCGGGGAAACATCCCTCAGGGAGGGGGAAATCGTCACCATCATCATCACCATCGATCCTCTCATTGGGAGGGGGTCAATCTCCATCAACATCTTCACCAGTACCATCTCCTCTCAAACCCTAGTTCATCTCTTGTATCCGATATTTGTCTCAAAACCTCAGATTGGTACCTGTGGGTTGCTAGTAGTGTTGATTACTCCTTGTAGTTGATGCTAGTTGGTTTATTCGGTGAAAGATTATATGTTCAGATCCTTTATGCATATTAATACCCCTCTTATTATGAACATGAATATGATTTGTGAGTAGTTACGTTTGTTCTTGAGGACATGGGATAAGTCTTGCTATTAGTAGTCATGTGAATTTGGTATTAGTTCGATATTTTGATGAGATGTATGTTATCTTTCCTCTAGTGGTGTTATGTGAACGTCGACTACATGAAACTTCACCATTGTTTGGGCCTAGGGGAAGGCATTGGGAAGTAATAAGTCGATGATGGGCTGCTAGAGTGATAGAAGCTTAAACCCTAGTTTATGCGTTGCTTCGTAAGGGGCTGATTTGGATCCATATGTTTCATGCTATGGTTAGGTTTACCTTAATTCTTCTTTCGTAGTTGCGGATGCTTGCGAGAGGGGTTTATCATAAGTGGGATGCTTTTCCAAGGAAGGGCAGTACCCCAGCACCGGTCCACCCACATATCAAATTATCAAAGTAACGAACGTGAATCATATGATCATGATGAAAACTAGCTTGACGATAATTCCCATGTGTCCTCGGGAGCGCTTTCCTTTATATAAGAGTTTGTCCAGGCTTGTCCTTTGCTACAAAAATTATTGGGCCACCTTGCTGCACCTTGTTTACTTTTATTACTTGTTACCCGTTACGAATTACCTTATCAACAAACTATCTGTTACCGATAATTTCAGTGCTTGCAGAGAATACCTTACTGAAAACTGCTTGTCATTTCCTTCTGCTCCTCATTGGATTCGACACTCTTACTTATTGAAAGGACTACGATAGATCCTCTATACTTGTGGGTCATCAAGACTCTTTTCTGGTGCCGTTGCCGGGGAGTGAAGCGCCTTTGGTAAGGAAAAATTTATATAGTGTGCTGAAATTTACTGTCACTTGTTAATATGGAAAACAATCCTTTAAGGGGCTTGTTCGGGGTATCTTCACCCCGACCAGTAGAGCAAAGAGTTGCTCCTCAACCTATTGAACCTACTGAAAATGTTTACTTTGAAATTCTTCGGGTATGATAGAGAAACTGCTAGCTAATCCATTTACAGGAGATGGGCCATTACATCCCGATATGCACCTAATATATGTGGATGAAGTTTGTGGATTATCTAAGCTTGCAGGTATGCCTAAGGATGTTATCAAGAAGAAGGTCTTCCCTTTATCTTTGAAGGGAAAGGCATTGAGATGGTTTAGGCTATGTGATGATATTGGATCATGGAACTACAACCGATTGAAATTGAAATTTCATCAAAAGTTTTATCCTCTGCATCTGGTTCATCATGATCGTAATTATATGTATAATTTTTGGCCTCGTTAAGGAGAAAGTATCGCTCAAGCTTGGGGGAGGCTTAAGTCAATGTTATATTCATGCCCCAATCATGAGCTCTCAAGATAAATTATTATTCAAAAAAATTATGCACGGCTTTCTCTCAATAATCGCTCCATGCTCGATACTTCTTGTACTAGTTCTTTTATGATGAAGACTATTGAATCCAAATGGGATTTATTGGACAGAATTAAATGCAACGCTGAAGATTGGGAACTCGAGGAAGGTAAGGAGTTAGGTATAACACCTAAGTTTGATTGTGTTAAATCTTTTATGGATACTGATGTTTTTCGTGAATTTAGCACTAAATATGGACTTGACTCTGAGATAGTTGCTTCTTTCTGTGAATCATTTGCTACTCTTGTTGATCTCCCTAAGGTTAAGTGGTTTAAATATCATCCTCCCATTGAATTAAAAGTATTTGAACCTATTAAAGTTGAAGAAAAGACTATCACTTATAATGTTGATCGTATTGTTCTTACCGCTTATATTGAGAAAGCACCTTTCCCTGTTAGAATAAAGGATCATGCTAAAGCTTCAACTGTGGTTCGTAAGAGTAATGCTAGAACACCTACACCCCCTGAGCAAATTAAAGTTGAACCTAGTGTTGCTATGGTTAATGATGTCTTGGTCGATAATATTGATGGGCATGTTATTTACTTCCATGATGAAGCTGCTAGAATTGCTAAACCCGATACTAAAAATAAACATAGACCTATTGTAGGCATGCCTGTTGTTTCTGTTAAAATAGGATATCATTGCTATCATGGCTTATGTGACATGGGTTCTAGTGCGAGTGCAACACCTCATTCTTTATACGAAGAAATTATGCATGATATTGCACCTGCTGAGATAGAAGGTATTGATGTTACAATTAAGCTTGCCAATAGAGATACTATTTCACCAGTTGGGATTGTTAGAGATGTTGAAGTCTTGTGTGGGAAAGTTAAATATCCTACTGATTTTCTTGTTCTTGGTTCCCCACAAGATGACTTTTGTCCCATTATATTTGGTAGACCCTTCTTGAATACCGTTAATGCTAAGATAGACTGCAAAAGGATATTGTTTCTGTTGGTTTAGGGGATATCTCTCATGATTTTTATTTTGCTAAATTTCGTAGACAACCCCATGATAAAGAATTGCTAGTAAATATGATATTATTGGTCTTGCTTCTATTGCCGTGCCTCCTAATGATCCTTTAGAACAATATTTGCTAGACCATGAAAATGATATGTTTATGAATGAAAGAAGGGAAATAGAAGAAGTATTCTTTAAACAGGGACCTATTTTGAAACACAACTTGCCTGTTGAAATTCTAGGGGATCCTCCTCCACCCAAGGGTGATCCCGTGTTTGAGCTTAAACCATTACCTGATACTCTTAAATTTGCTTATCTTGATGAAAAGAAGATATATCCTATTATTATTAGTGCTAACCTTTCAGAGCAGGAAGAAGAGAAATTGTTGAAAACTCTGAAGAAGCACCGTGCTTCTATTGGATATACTCTTGATGATCTTAAGGGCATTTGTACCACTCTATGCCAACACAAAATAAAATTGGAGAAAGACGCTAAACCGGTTGTTGATCACCAACGACGGTTAAATCCTAAGACGAAGGAAGTGGTAAGAAATGAAATACTAAAGCTTCTGGAGGCAGGTATAATTTATCATGTTGCTGATAGTCAGTGGGTAAGTCATGTCCATTGTGTCCCTAAGAAGGGAGGTATTACTGTTGTTCCTAATGATAAATATGAATTGATACCACAAAGAATTGTTACAGGTTATAGAATGGTAATTGATTTCCGCAAATTAAATAAAGCTACTAGAAAAGATCATTACCCTTTACCTTTTATTGATCAAATGCTAGAAATATTATCCAAACATACACATTTTTGATTTCTAGATGGTTATTCTGGTTTCTCTCAAATACCTGCGTCGAAAGAAGATTAGGAGAAGACCACTTTTACTTTCCCTTTTGGTACCTTTGCTTATAAACGTATGCCTTTTGGTTTATGTAATGCACCTGCTACCTTTCAAAGATGTATGACTGCTATATTCTCTGACTTTTGTGAAAAGATTGTTGAGGTTTTCATGGATGATTTCCTCGTGTATGGAACTTCTTTTGATGATTGCTTAAGCAACATTGATCGTGTTTTGCAAAGATGTGAAGAAACTAATCTTGTCTTGAATTGGGAGAAGTGTCACTTTATGGTTAATGAAGGTATTGTCTTGGGGCACAAAGTTTCTGAAAGAGGTATTGAAGTTGATAAAGCTAAAGTTGATGCTATTGAAAAGATGCCGTGTCCTAAGGACATTAAAGGTATAAGAAGTTTCCTAGGTCATGCCGGTTTTCATAGGAGGTTCATTACAGACTTCTCAAAAAATTCTAGGCCTCTGACTAATCTCTTACAAAAAAGATGTTCCTTTTGTCTTTGATGATGATTGTGTAGAAGCATTTGAAATACTTAAGAAAGCCTTGATTCCTGCACCTATTATTCAACCACCTAATTGGAATTTACCCTTTCAAATTATGTGTGATGCTAGTGATTATGCTGTAGGTGATGTTCTAGGACAAAGAGTTGATAAGAAATGAAATGTTATCCAATATGCTAGTAAAACTCTAGACAGTGTCCAGAGAAATTATGCTACTACTGAAAAAGAATTTTTAGCAGTTGTATTTGCTTATGATAAGTTCAGACCTTATATTGTTGATTCTAAAGTAACTCTTCACACTGATCATGCTACTATTAAATACCTTATGGACAAGAAAGATGCTAAACCTAGACTTGTTAGATGGGTTCTTTTGCTACAGAATTTGATTTGCATATTATTGATAGAAAGGGAGCTGAGAACCCTGTTGCAGACAACTTGTCTAGATTAGAGAATGTTCTTGATGACCCACTACCTATAGATGATAGCTTTCCTGATGAACAATTAGTTGTCATAAATGCTTCTCGTACTGCTCCATGGTATGCTGATTATGCTAATTACATTGCTAAATTTATACCACCTAGTTTCACATACCAGCAAAAGAAAAAGTTTTTCTATGATTTAAGACATTACTTCTAGGATGACCCACACCTTTATAAAGGAGTAGATGGTGTTATTAGACATTGTGTACATGAGCATGAACAGGAACAGATCCTACGCAAGTGTCACTCCGAGGCTTATGGAGGACACCACGCTGGAGATAGAACTGCACATAAGGTATTGCAATCCGGTTTTTATTGGCCTACTCTTTTCAAGGATGCTCGTAAGTTTGTCTTGTCATGAATGTCAAAGAATTGGTAATATTAGTAGACGTCAAGAAATGCCTATGAACTATTCACTTGTTATTGAACCATTTGATGTTTGGGGTTTTGATTATATGGGACCGTTTCCTTCCTCTAATGGGTATACACATATTTTAGTTGCTGTTGATTATGTTACTAAGTGGGTAGAAGATATTCCAACTAGTAGTGCTGATCATAACACCTTTATTAAGATGCTTACAGAAGTTATTTTTCCGAGGTTTGGAGTCCCTAGATACTTAATGACTGATGGTGGTTCACATTTTATTCATGGTTCTTTTCATAAAATGCTTGCTAAGTATGATGTTAATCATAGAATTGCATCTCCATACCACCCACAGTCTAGTAGTCAAGTAGAACTGAGTAATAGAGAGATTAAATTAATTTTGCAAAAGACTGTTAATAGATCTAGAAAGAATTGGTCCAAGAAACTTGATGATTCATTATGGGCCTATAGAACTGCATATAAAAATCCTATGGGTATGTCTCCATATAAAATGGTTTATGGAAAAGCATGTCACTTACCTCTCGAACTAGAACATAAGGAATATTGGGCCATTAAAGAGCTCAATTATGATTTCAAACTTGCCGGTGAGAAGAGACTATTTGACATTAGCTCACTTGATGAGTGGAGAACCCAGGCCTATGAGAATGCCAAACTATTTAAAGAAAAGGTTAAAAGATGGCATAACAAAAGGATACAAAAGCGTGTGTTTAATGTAGGTGATTATGTTCTGTTATACAACTCCCGTTTAAGATTTTTTGCAGGAAAAATCCTCTCTAAATGGGAAGGTCCTTACGTTATAGAGGAGGTCTATCATTCCGGTGCCATAAAAATCAATCACTTTGAAGGCACAAATCCGAGGGTGGTGAATGGGCAGAGAATCAAACATTATATCTCAAGTAATCCTATAAATGTTGAAACCAATGTTATTGATACCGTAACCCCCGGAGGAGTACATAAGAGACACTTTCCAGAACGTTTCAGACTCCGAAAAGGAATAGGTATGTGGTACGGTAAGTAAACCGACTCCAAAACAGTTCTAATGGCAAATTTTCTCTGTTTTGGAATATTTAAGAAAATAGGGAAATAAGAAGTAGTCTGGAAAGGACACGAGGCATCCACGAGGGTGGAGGGCGCGCCCTACCCCCTGGGTGCGCCCCTGCCTCGTGGGCACCTCGTGTGCCCTCCGGACTCTGTTTTCTTGTACGATCCTACTTTTGGTCGGTAAAAATTCATTATATAATCTCCCGAAGGTTTTGACCACCGTACCATGCAAATATCCCCTGTTTTTCTTTCGAGTTGTCTCTGCTGCACATATAGAGCAACATGTCATCTCAAGACTCCAACGAAGAGAGTTATGTCTCACATCTCATTGCTGACCCAAAGACCTATGGGGACCTATCTCCTTATGGTCGAACTACAGATGATGAGGAGGATGCTCACTTCGTTAGGATCGATGATTCAAGTTCGGAGGAGGAGGATGTTCCTCTACCTCAACCTGGGGATATGCACATGAAGTTCAAGAAGTCTAGTCTCCCTAAGAGGGCTAACCTGTCTAATAATCGATCTATTCCTCCTCGTTTTCGGCAGAAGAGCAAAGGAGATTTTTGTTACAAGATCTTGAAGCTGGAGTTGGAGGTTGATGATTTAAAGGAGGAAATTGCTCTCCTCCACTATAATATGAAAAAGCTGAAGGCACAATTGTCATCATCACCACCATATTCTTCACCACCAAAGGAGAACTGAGTATCGAGTATGGGCACTCCCCTTGGCAACTGCCAAGCTTGGGAGAGTGCCCCGGTATCGTATCACCATCACACTTGTTTCTTTACCATTTTTATTAGTTCTATCCTTTTGGATATATCTTGATCTAGAAGAATAAAGTTTAGTAAGATCTAGCTTTGAGTTTTGTGTTAATCCTTATATATGTAATCAAGTATGTAAGCTATACATAATAAAGATTAGTTTTGAGTCGAGGGCTTGATTATCTTGCTATGATCTTGAGGGAATAAAAGTAAAAAAGAAATAAAGAGATCATATTGATGTTATGGAGAGTAATGACTTCACATATAAAGAGTATGATGAATAAAAGTTGTTGAGAGTTGACAAACATAGTTTTGGTCATCGTTGCAATTAATAAGACGTAATAAAGAAAAGAGAGGTTTTCACATATAAATATACTATCTTGGACATATTTTATGATTGTGAGCACTAATTAAAATATGATATGCTAAAAAGTTGATGTTGGACAAGGAAGACAACGTAATGGGTTATGTTTTATTATATCCGAAATAAATTATATTGTCATGGATCTTCCAACATGTTGAGCTTGCCTTTCCCCCTCATGCTAGCCAAAATTATTTGCACCAAGTAGAGATACTACTTGTGCTTCTAAATATCCTTAAACCCAGTCTTGCCATGAGAGTCCACCATAACTACCTATGGATTGAGTAAGATCCTTCAAGTAAGTTGTCATTGTTGCAAGCAATAAAAATTTCTCTCTAAATATGTATGATTTATTAGTGTGGAGAAAATAAGCTTTATACGAGCTTGTGATATGGAAGAAATAAAAGCAATAGACTGCATAATAAAGGTCCCTAGCACAAGTGGAAATATAAAGTGACGTTCTTTTGCATTAAGATTTTGTGCATCCAACCATAAAAACACATGGCAACCTCTGCTTCCCTCTACGAAGGGCCTATCTTTTATTTTTGTCTTATACCTTATATAAGAGTCATGGTGATTTTTCACCTTTCCTTTTTACATTTTATCCTTTGGCAAGCACTTTATGTTGGAAAGATCCTGATATATATATAGCTAATTGGATGTGGGTTTTCATAAAGCATTATTGTTGACACTACCCTTGAGGTAAAAGGTTGGGAGGCAAAACTATAAGCCCCTATCTTTCTCTGTGTCCGATTAAAACTTCATACCCATATATATTGCGTGAGTGTTAGAAATTGTGGAAGACTAAATGATAGTTGAGTATGTGGACTTGCTGAAAAGATCTTATATTGACTCTTTCCGATTTTATGATAAATTGCAATTGTTTCAATGACTGAGATTATACTTTACATTATGAATAAGATTGTTACTCTAGCATAAGAAATCATGTGACAATATATATATATATATATATATATATGTGTGTGTGTGTGTGTGTGTGTTACTATTTTAAGAATGATCATGATGCCCTCATGTCAGTATTTTATTTTATCGACACCTCTATCTCTAAACATGTGGACATATTTTTCGATATCGGCTTCCGCTTTAGGACAAGCGAGGTCTAAGCATGGGGGAGTTGATACATCCATTTTGCATCATGCTTTTATATCGATATTTATTGCATTATGGGCTGTTATTATACATTATGTCATAATACTTATGCCTTTTCTCTCTTATTTTACAAGGTTTACATGAAGAGGGAGAATGCCGGTAGCCGGAATTCTGTACTGGAAAAGGAGCAAATATTAGAGATCTATTCTACACAACTCCAAAAGTCCTGAAACTCCATGAAAGTCAATTTTAAAATATATTAAAAATATTGGGCGAAGAAAGCACCAGAGGGGAGCCAGCCACCATCCACGTGGGTGGGGGCGCGCCCCCTGCCTAGTGGGCCACCCGGCAGGCCCCCGATGCCCATCTTCTGGTATAAGGTGTCTTTTGCCCTGGAAAAAATAAGAAGGAAGCTTTCGGGATGAAGCGCCGCCGTCTCGAGGCAAAACCTTGGCGGAACCAATCTAGGGCTCCGGCGGAGTTGTTCTGCCGGGGAAACATCCCTTCGAGAGGGGGAAACCGTCACCATCGTCATCACCATCGATCCTCCCATCGGGAGGGGGCCAATCTCCGTCAACATCTTCACCAGCACCATCTCCTCTCAAACCCTAGATCATCTCTTGTATCTGATCTTTGTCTCAAAAGCTCAGATTGGTACCTGTGGGTTGCTAGTAGTGTTGATTACTCCTTGTAGTTGATGCTAGTTGGTTTATTCGGTGGAAGATTATATGTTCAGATCCTTTATGCATATTAATACCCCTCTGATTATGAACATGAATATGATTTGTGAGTAGTTACGTTTGTTCCTGAGGACATGGGAGAAGTCTCGCTATTAGTAGTCATGTGAATTTGCTATTCGTCCGATATTTTGATGAGATGTATGTTGTCTTTCCTCTAGTGGTGTCATGTGAACGTCGACTACATGACACTTCACCGTTGTTTGGGCCTAGGGGAAGGCATTGGGAAGTAATAAGTAGATGATGGGTTGCTAGAGTGACAGAAGCTTAAACCCTACTTTATCTGTTGCTTCATAAGGGGGTG
The DNA here is from genome assembly GCF_002162155.2 of Triticum dicoccoides. Lineage (NCBI taxonomy): Eukaryota > Viridiplantae > Streptophyta > Magnoliopsida > Poales > Poaceae > Triticum > Triticum dicoccoides. Next base: position 485,272,683 of record NC_041390.1, on the reverse strand, counting down.
ATTTGGATCCATATGTTTCATGCTATGGTTAGGTTTACCTTAATTCTTCTTTCGTATTTGCGGATGCTTGCGAGAGGGGTTAATCATAAGTGGGATGCTTGTCCAAGGAAGGGCAGTACCCAAGCACCGGTCCACCCACATATCAAATTATCAAAGTAACGAACACGAATCATATGATCATGATGGAAACTAGCTTGACGATAATTCACATGTGTCCTCGGGAGTGCTTTCCTTTATATAAGAGTTTGTCCAGGCTTGTCCTTTGCTACAAAAAAGATTGGGCCACCTTGCTGCACCTTGTTTACTTTTATTACTTGTTACCCGTTACGAATTACCTTATCACAAAACTATTTGTTATCGATAATTTCAGTTCTTGCAGAGAATACCTTACTGAAAACTGCTTGTCATTTCCTTCTGCTCCTCGTTGGGTTCGACACTCTTACTTATCGAAAGGACTACGATAGATCCCCTATACTTGTGGGTCATCAGGCGGCGGCGCTTGGGGGGGGGATGCGGCCATCGTACGGGCCTTCATGAAGCGTTTCCACGACGTCATCTTTGCAAGAAGGGGGTGCGGGAATGGGGTCGAATTCGTGGATTCGGGGGTTGCCGGCACTGGAGCAGACGAGCCGACGAAGCTTAAGGAGGGAGACTTAAATAGACCCAGATATTTCCATCGCAAACGGTTCCTAGAAAATAGTTGTGTGTGATGTTGTAGATATTTTTATTAGCTGTGAAAGACGAATTTGGAGTACAGTGGCACCGGATGGTGTTTTAAATGTACGAGAAATTTGTAGTACTAATACAACTGTCATGTCAAATTTTGGAAAATTTCAGGTGTAATTTGACCTTTTAAGGTATTTAAGTGATTTTCTAGCCATTTAATGACCGTAATTGAAATTTGAACTACATGTACATGCAACAGCTAACCATAACAGTTTGAAAACTCATATTTTGTGTACTTGTGTGCAATTTAATTCCATGTGCAGTAAATTGGACGGAATTTTCAAACATATTGGTCTAACAACTATGATACAATTAAGCATGGAGTGACATGGCATTTTAATTCCAAATTTTTTCAAAAATGATCAGAAAAACATGAAACCTTGGTTAATGTAATGTCATGCCACCAAGATGATGTGGAAAAAAATTTGGCATGTTTGACGAAAGTTTGGACACACACCCCTCACAAACCAGAGCAACTCACTAGAAGGCTTGTGGTTTTGAGAGGGAACAATGCATTTTGATGACGTACGGGAGATAGCTTCCTCTTACGGACTTCAATTTTTTTTCTACGTCTAATGTGCACTACTAAAAATGGAATGTGAAATTTTTGAAAATTCTAGGGGCCATTTGACCTTTTAAAGACATTTAAGTGAATTTCTAGCCATTTAATGACCGTACTTCAAATTTGAACTACATCTACATGCAACGCCTAACAAAAACGGTTTGAAAAATCATATATGTGTACTTGTGTGCAAGTTAATTCCATGTGCAGTAAATTAGAAGTAATTTTCAAACATATTGGCCTCACGACATGGACACATGCATACGTATGCATGGAGTTACATGGCATTTTAATTCCAAAAAATAAAAAAATGATCAGGAAAACATGAAACCTTGGTTGATGTAATGTCATGCCACCAAGATGATGTGGTAAAGAAAATTGGCATGTTTGACGAAAGTTTGGACACACACCCATCACAAACCGGAGCAACTCACTAGAAGGCTCGTGGTTTCGAGAGGGAACAATGCATTTTGATGACGTACGGGAGATAGCTTCCTCTTACGGCCTTCAATTTTTATCTACGTCTAACGTGCACTACTACAACTGTAATGTAATTTTTTTAAAAAATCAAGGGCTCATTTGACCTTTTAAAGACATTTAAGTGATTTTCTAGCCATTTAATGATCGTAATTCAAATTTGAACTACATCTACATGCAACGCCTAAACCAAACAGTTTGAAAAATCATATATGTGTACTTGTGTGTGAGCTAATTCCATGTGCAGTAAATTAGAAGGAATTTTCAAACATATTGGTCTCACCACATGGACACATGCATACGTATGCATGGAGTGACATGACATTTTAATTCCAAAAAATAAAAAAATGATCAAAAAAACATGAAACCTTGGTTGATGTAATGTCATGCCACCAAGATGATGTGGTAAAGAAATTGGCATGTTTGACGAAAGTTTGGAGACACACCCCTCACAAACCGGAGCAACACACTAGAAGGCTCGTGGTTCCGAGAGGGAACAATGCATGTTTGATGATGAATGGGAGATAGCTTCCTCTTATGGCCTTCAATTTTTTCTATGTCTAACGTGCACTACTACAACTGTAATGTGAAACTTTTGAAAATTCTAGGGGTCATCTGACCTTTTAACGACATTTAAGTGATTTTCTAGCCATTTAATGATCGTAATTCAAATTTGAACTATATCTACATGCAACGCCTAACCAAAACGGTTTGAAAAATCATATCTGTGTATTTGTGTGCAAGTTAATTCCATGTGCAGTAAATTAGAAGGAATTTTCAAACATATTGGTCTCACAACATGGACACATGCATACGTATGCATGGAGTGACATGGCATTTTAATTCCAAAAAATAAAAAATGATCTGAAAACATGAAACCTTGGTTGATGTAATGTCATGCCACCAACATGATGTGGTAAAGAAAATTGGCATGTTTGACGAAAGTTTGGACACACACCCATCACAAACCGGGGCAACACACTAGAAGGCTCGTGGTTCCGAGAGGGAACAATGCATGCTTGATGATGAACAGGAGATAGCTTCCTCTTATGGTCTTCAAATTTTTTTCTATGTCTAACGTGCACTACTACAACTGTAATGTGAAATTTTTGAAAATTGTAGGGGTCATCTGACCTTTTAAAGACATTTAAGTGATTTTCTAGCCATTTAATGACCGTAATTTAAATTTGAACTACATCTACATGCAACGCCTAACCAAAATGGTTTGAAAAATCATATATGTGTACTTGTGTGCAAGTTAATTCCATGTGCAGTAAATTAGAAAGAATTTTCAAACATATTGGTCTCACGACATGGACACATGCATACGTATGCATGGAGTGACATGGCATTTTAATTCCAAAAAAATAAAAAAAATGATCAGAAAAACATGAAACCTTGGTTGATGTAATGTCATGCCACCAAAATGATGTGGTAAAGAAATTGGCATGTTTGACGGAAGTTCGGACATACACCCCTCACAAACCGGAGCAACGCACTAGAAGGCTCGTGGTTCTGAGAGGGAACAATGCATGTTTGATGATGAACGGGAGATAGCTTCCTCTTATGGCCTTCAATTTGTTTCTATGTCTAACGTGCACTACTACAACTGTAATGTGAATTTTTTGAAAATTCTAGGGCCATCTGACCTTTTAAAGATATTTAAGTGATTTTCTAGCCATTTAATGACCGTAATTCAAATTTGAACTACATCTACATGCAACGCCTAACCAAAATGGTTTGAAATATCATATATGTGGACTTGTGTGCAAGTTAATTCCATGTGCAGTAAATTAGAAGGAATTTTCAAACATATTGGTCTCACAACATGGACACATGCATACGTATGCATGGAGTAACATGGAATTTTAATTCCAAAAAATAAAAAAATGATCAGAAAAACATTAAACCTTGGTTGATTTAATGTCATGCCACCAAGATGATGTGGTAAAAAAATTGGCATGTTTGACGAAAGTTTGGACACACACCCCTGACAAACCGGAGCAACTCACTAGAAGGTTCATGGTTCCGAGAGGGAACAATGCATGTTTGATGACGAACGGGAGATAACTTCCTCTTATGGCCTTCAATTTTTTTCTACGTCTAACGTGCACTAATACAACTGTCATGTGAAAATTTGGAAAATTTCAAGGGTCATTTGACCTTTTAAAGACATTTAAGTGATTTTCTAACCATTTAATGACCGTATTCAAATTTGAACTACATCTACATGCAACGCCTAACCATAACGGTTGGAAAAATTATATTTTTGTGTACTCGTGTGCAAGTTAAAAAATCATCAGACGATGTAAATATCTGGTGTTCAAAAAAGAAAATGTAAATATCTGGCAAGACAACCGGCACCCACACGATTGGCACTCTATCTCGTGGCTCGAGGTTTGGTAGGTGAGTGGCGGGGATCATTAATCAGACATGGTTCTGCATTGGAAACCGTCAGCTATTATGTTCACACACAGATTTTGGCTATTATGTTCACACACGGATTTTGCTGCGGGAATTGTGTGTAATTCAAACTACATCCTCCCCTCGCTCGCCCTCTCTCTCTCTCTCAAATCTCTGCCATGGCGCCGCCTGTCTGCCCACGCGCCGACGAGGAGTCGCCGCCCTCGAGGACGCTCACTCGATTAGTAGCGACGAGGACCCCTATGCACCGCCTGACGAGGTTGCGGCGGACTCCTCAACTTTGGATAGGTTTTAGAGACAGTACAATTTTTGTCTCTGGAAATCACTGCCGCCGGCTGAGAATGCCAGGCAAGTGGCGTTCAAGAAGGAGATGGCGGAGGAGGAAGGCAGGTACTAGGCGGCCTGTGAAGCCCATGATGCCGCCTGGAAAAAGGAGGCGGCAGAGCTTTGGGGGCGGGCGCTTCGTCGTGCCGAGGAGGTGTACGAAGACGGGTACTTCGCCAGGAAGGTCATAGGCGCTGGTGAAGGAAATATGTCCTAGAGGCAATAATAAAGTTATTATTTATTTCCTCATATCATGATAAATGTTTATTATTCATGCTAGAATTGTATTAACCGGAAACATAATACATGTGTGAATACATAGACAAACATAGTGTCACTAGTATGCCTCTACTTGACTAGCTTGTTGATCAAAGATGGTTGAGTTTCCTAGCCATAGACATGAGTTGTCATTTGATTAACGGGATCACATCATTAGGAGAATGATGTGATTGACATGACCCATTCCGTTAGCTTAGCACTTGATCGTTTAGTTTACTGTTATTGCTTTCTTCATGACTTATACATGTTCCTATGACTATGAGATTATGCAACTCCCGATTACCGTAAGAACACTTTGTGTGCTACCAAACGTCACAACGTAATTGGGTGATTATAAAGGTGCTCTACAGGTGTCTCTGATGGTGTTCATTGAGTTGGCATAGATCGAGAATAGGATTTGCCACTCCGATTGTCGGAGAGGTATCTCTGGCCTCTCGGTAGTGCACATCACTATAAGCCTTGCAAGCAATGTGACTAATGAGTTAGTTACGGGATGATGCATTACAGAACGAGTAAAGAGACTTGCCGGTAACGAGATTGAACTAGGTATTGAGATACCGATGATCGAATCTCGGCCAAGTAACATACCGATGACAAAGGGAACAACGCATGTTGTTATGCGGTTTGACCGGTAAAGATCTTTGTAGAATATGTAGGAACCAATATGAGCATCCAGGTTCTGCTATTGGTTATTGACCAGAGACATATCTCGGTCATGTCTACATAGTTCTCAAACCCGTAGGGTCCGCACACTTAAAGTCCTGTGACGATCTGTATTATGAGTTTTTGTGTTTTGATATACGGAAGGTAGTTTAGAGTCCCGGATATGATAACGGACATGACGAGGAGTCCCGAAATGGTCGAGACGTAAAGATCGATATATTGGACGACTATGTTCGGATAGCGGAAGTGTTTCAGGAGGTTTCGGACATATACCGGAGTACCGGGGGGTTACTGGAACCCCCCGGGGAGTATATTGGGCCTAATGGCCCCTAGTGGGAGAAGAGGAGGGGCGGCCAGGGCGGCCGCGTGCCCCCTCCCCCTCTAGTCCGAATTGGACAAGGAGGGGGGCGGCGCCCCCCTTTCCTTCTCTCCTTCTCTCCCTTCCTTCCCTTCTCCTACTCCTACTTGGAAGGGGGGAGTCCTACTCCCGGGGCGCGCCATAGGAGGCCGGCCCCCTCCCCCTCCCCCACTCCTTTATATACGGGGAGGGGGCACCCCTTGGAGACACAACAATTGATCATTGATCTCTTAGCCGTGTGCAGTGGCCCCCTCCACCATAATCCACCTTGGTCATATCATAGCGGTGCTTAGGTGAAGCCCTGTGTCTGTAGCTTCATCAACACCGTCACCACACTATCGTGCTGACGAAGCTCTTCATGGAAGCTCTACTGGATCGTGAGTTCGCGGGACGTCACCGAGCTGAATGTGTGCTGAACGCGGAGGTGCCGTACGTTCGGTACTGAGGATCGGTCAATCATGAAGACGTACGACTACATCAAGCGCGTTGTCGTATGCTTCCCCTTACGGTCTACGAGGGTACGTAGACGACACTATCCCCTCTCGTTGCTATGCATCACGATGATCTTGCGTGTGTGTAGGAATTTTTTTGAAACTACTACTTCCGCAACAGTGGTATCAGAGCCAGGTTTATGCGTAGATGTTATATGCACGAGTAGAACACAAGTGAGTTGTGGGCGATACAAGTCATACTGCTTACCAGCATGTCATACTTTGGTTCGGCGGTATTGTTGGATGAAGAGGCCCGGACCGACATTACACGTACGCTTACGCGAGATTGGTTCTACTGACGTGCTTTGCACACAGGTGGCTGACGGGTGTTAGTTTCTCCAACTTTAGTTGAACCAAGTGTGACTACGCCCGGTCCTTGTTGAAGGTTAAAACAACACTAACTAGACGAACTATCGTTGTGGTTTTGATGCGTAGGTAAGAACGGTTCTTGCTCAGCCCGTAGCAGCCACGTAAAACTTGCAACAACAAAGTAGAGGACGTCTAACTTGTTTTTGCAGGGCATGTTGTGATGTGATATGGTCAAGGCATGATGCTATATTTTATTGTATGAGATGATCATGTTTTGTAACGGAGTTATCGGCAACTGGCAGGAGCCATATGGTTGTCGCTTTATTGTATGAAATGCAATCGCCATGTAATTGCTTTACTTTATCACACTAAGCGGTAGCGATAGTCGTAGAAGAAATAGTTGGCGAGACAACAACGATACTATGATGGAGATCGAGGTGTCGCGCCGGTGACGATGGTGATCATGACGGTGCTTCGGAGATGGAGATCAAAGGCACAAGATGATGATGGCCATATCATATCACCTATATTGATTGCATGTGATGTTTATCCTTTATGCATCTTATTCTGCTTTGATTGACGGTAGCATTATAAGATGATCTCTCACTAAAAATTTCAAGGTACAAGTGTTCTCCCTGAGTATGCACCGTTGCAAAAGTTCGTCATGCCGAGACACCATGTGATGATCGGATGTGATAAGCTCAACGTTCTTATACAATGGGTGCAAGCCAGTTTTGCACACGCAGAATACTCAGGTTAAACTTGACGAGCCTGGCATATACAGATATGGCCTCGAAACACTGAGACCGAAAGGTCGAGTATGAATCATATAGTAGATATGATCAACATAGTGATGTTCACCATTGAAAACTACTCCATTTCACGTGATGATCGGTTATGGTTTAGTTTATTTGGATCACGTGATCACTTAGATGATTAGAGGGATATCTATCTAAGTGGGAGTTCTTAAGTTATATGAATAATTGAACTTAAATTAATCATGAACTTAGTACCTGATAGTATTTTGCTTGTCTATGTTGTTGTAGATAGATGGCCCGTGATGTTGTTCCATTGAATTTTAATGCGTTCTTTGAGAAAGAAAAGTTGAAAGATGATGTTAGCAATTACACAGACTGGGTCCGTAACTTGAGGATTATCCTCATTGCTGCACAGAAGAATTACGTCCTAGAAGCACCGCTAGGTGCCAGGCCTGCTGCAGATGCTACTGATGACGTTAAGAATGTCTGGCAGAGCAAAGTTGATGACTACTCGATAGTTCAGTGTGACATGCTTTACGGCTTAGAACCGGGACTTCAACGACGTTTTGAACGTCATGGAGCATATGAGATGTTCCAGGAGTTGAAGTTAATATTTCAAGCAAATGCCCGGATTGAGATATATGAAGTCTGCAATACGTTCTACAACTGCAAGATGGAGGAGAATAGTTATGTTAGTGAACATATACTCGGAATGTCTGGGTACTGCAATCACTTGATTCAACTAGGAGTTAATCTTTCGGATGATAGTGTCATTGACATAATTCTTCAATCATTGCCACCAAGCTACAAGAGCTTCGTGATGAACTATAATATGCAAGGGATGGATAAGACGATTCCCGAGCTCTTCGCAATGCTAAAAGATGCGAAGGTAGAAATGAAGAAGGAGCATCAAGTGTTGATGGTCAATAAGACCATCAGATTCAAGAAAAAGGGTAAAGGGAAGAAGAAGGGGAACTTCAAAAAGAATGGCAAATAAGTTGCTGCTCAGGAGAAGAAACCCAAGTCTGGACCTAAGCCTGAGACTGAGTGCTTCTACTGCAAAGGGACTGGTCACTGGAAGTGGAACTGCCCCAAGTATTTGGCGGATAAGAAGGATGGCAAAGTGAAAGGTATATTTGATATACATGTTATTGATGTGTACCTTACTACAGCTCGCAGTAGCACCAGGGTATTTGATACTGGTTCTGCTGCTAATATTTGCAACTCGAAACAAGGACTACGGACTAAGCAAAGATTAGCTAAGGACGAGGTGACGATGCGTGTGGGAAATGGTTCCAAAGTCGATGTGATCACCGTCGGCACGCTACCTCTACATCTACCTTCGGGATTAATTTTAGACCTAAATAATTGTCATTTGGTGCCAGCATTAATCATGAACATTATATCTGGATCTTGTTTGATGCGAGACGATTATTCATTTAAATCTGAGAATAATGGTTGTTCTATTTATATGAGAAATATCTTTTATGGTCATGCACCCTTGAAAAGTGGTCTATTTGTGTTGAATCTCGATAGTAGTAATACACATATTCATAATGTTGAAGCCAAAAGATGCAGAGTTGATAATGATAGTGCAACTTATTTGTGGCACTGCCGTTTAGGTCATATTGATGTACAGCGCATGAAGAAACTCCATACTGATGGACTTCTGGAATCACTTGATTATGAATCACTTGGTACTTGTGAGCCATGCCTCATGGGCAAGATGACTAAAATGTTGTTCTCCAGAACTATGGAGCGAGCAACATATTTGTTGGAAATCATACATACTGATGTATGTAGTCTAATGAATGTTGAGGCTCGCAGCGGGTATCGTTATTTTCTCACCTTCACAGATGATATGACCAGATATGGGTATATCTACTTAGTGAAACATAAGTCTGAAACATTTGAAAAGTTCAAAGAATTTCAGAGTGAAGTGGAAAATTGTCGTAACAAGAAAATAAAGTTTCTACGATCTGATCGTGGAGGAGAATATTTGAGTTACGAGTTTGGTCTACATTTGAAACAATGCGGAATAGTCTCGCAACTCATGCCACCCGGAACACCACAGCATAATGGTGTGTCCGAACGTCGTAATCGTACTTTACTAGATATGGTGCAATCTATGATGTCTCTTACTGATTTACCTCTATCGTTTTGGGGTTATGCTTTAGAGACGGATGCATTCACGTTAAATAGGGCACCATCGAAATCCGTTGAGACGACGCCTTATGAACTGTGGTTTGACAAGAAACCAAAGTTGTCTTTTCTTGAAGTTTGGGGTTGCGATGCTTATGTGAACAAACTTCAACCTAATAAGCTCGAACCCAAATCGGAGAAATGTGTCTTCATAGGATACCCAAAGGAAACTATTGGGTACACCTTCTATCACAGATCCGAAGGCAAGAAATTTGTTGCTAAGAATGGATCCTTTCTAGAGAAGAAGTTTCTCTCGAAAGAAGTGAGTGGGAGGAAAGTAGAACTTGATGAGGTAATTGTACATGCTCCCTTATTGGAAGGTAGTTCATCGTAGAAACCGGTTCCTGTGACACCTACACCAATTAGTGAGGAAGCTAATGATGATGATCATAAAACTTTAGATCAAGTTACTACCGAACCTCGTAGGTCAACCAGAGTACGATCCGCACCAGAGTGATACAGTAATCCTGTTCCGTAAGTCATGTTACTTGACCATGATGAACCTACGAACTATGAAGAAGCGATGGTGATCCCAGATTCCCAAAATGGCTTGAGGCCATGAAATCTGAGATGGGATCCATGTATGAGAACAAAGTATGGACTTTGGTTGACTTGCCCGATGATTGGCAAGCCATCGAGAATAAATGTATCCTAAAGTAGAAGACTGACGCTGATGGTAATGTTACTGTCTACAAAGCTCGACTTGTTGCGAAAGGTTTTCAACAAGTTCAAGGGGTTGACTACGATGAGACTTTCTCACCCGTAGCGATGCTTAAGTCTGTCCGAATCATGTTGGCAATTGCCGCATTATATGATTATGAAATTTGGCAAATGAATGTCAAAACTGCATTCTTGAATGGATTTCTAGAAGAAGAGTTGTATATGATGCAGCTAGAAGGGTTTGTCGATCCAAAGGGTGCTAACAAAGTGTGCAAGCTCCAACGATCCATTTATGGACTGGTGCAAGCCTCTCGGAGTTGGAATAAACATTTTGATAGTGTGATCAAAGCATATGGTTTTATACAGACTTTTGGAGAAGCCTGTATTTAAAAGAAAGTGAGTGGGAGCTCTGTAGCATTTCTAATATTATATGTGGATGATATATTGTTGATTGGAAATGATATAGAATTTTTGGATAGCATAAAAGGATACTTGAATAAGAGTTTTCAATGAAAGACCTCGGAGAAGCTGCTTATATATTGGGCATCAAGATCTATAGAGATAGATCAAGACGCTTAATTGGACTTTCACAAAGCACATACCTTGATAAAGTTTTGAAGAAGTTCAAAATGGATCAAGCAAAGAAAGGGTTCTTACCTGTGTTACAAGGTGTGAAGTTGAGTAAGACTCAATGCCCGACCACTGCAGAAGATAGAGAGAAAATGAAAAATGTTCCCTATGCTTCAGCCATAGGCTCTATCATGTATGCAATGTTGTGTACCAGACCTGATGTGTGCCTTGCTATTAGTTTAGCAGAGAGGTACCAAAGTAATCCAGGAGTGGATCACTGGACAGCAGTCAAAAACATCCTGAATACCTGAAAAAGACTAAGGATATCTTTCTCGTTTATGGTGGTGACAAAGAGCTTGTCATAAATGGTTACGTCGATGCAAGCTTTGACACTGATCTGGATGATTCTAAATCGCAAACCGGATACGTGTTTATATTGAATGGTGGAGCTGTTAGTTGGAGCAGTTCTAAACAAAGCGTCGTGGCAGGATCTACGTGTGAAGCGGAGTACATAGCTACTTCGGAAAAAGCAAATGAAGGAGTCTGGATGAAGGAGTTCATATCCGATCTAGGTGTCATACCTAGTGCATCGGGTCCAATGAAAATCTTTTGTGACAATACTGGTGCAATTGCCTTGGCAAAGGAATCCAGATTTCACAAGAGAACCAAGCACATCAATAGACGCTTCAATTCCATCCGGGATCAAGTCCAAGTGGGATACATAGAGATTTGCAAGATACATACGGATCTGAATGTTGCAGACCCGTTGACTAAGCCTCTTCCATGAGCAAAACATGATTAGCACCAAGACTCCATGGGTGTTAGAATCATTAATGTGTAATCGAGATTATTGACTCTAGTGCAAGTGGGAGACTGAAGGAAATATGCCCTAGAGGTAGTAATAAAGTTATTATTTATTTCCTCATATCATGATAAATGTTTATTATTCATGCTTGAATTGTATTAACCGGAAACATAATACATTTGTGAATACATAGACAAACATAGTGTCACTAGTATGCCTCTACTTGACTAGCTCGTTGATCAAAGATGGTTGAGTTTCCTAGCCATATACATGAGTTGTCATTTGATTAACGGAATCACGTCATTAGGAGAATGATGTGATTGACATGACCCATTCCGTTAGCTTAGCACTTGACCGTTTAGTTTACTGCTATTGCTTTCTTCTTGACTTATACATGTTCCTATGACTATGAGATTATGCAACTCCCGATTACCGGAAGAACACTTTGTGTGCTACCAAACGTCACAACGTAACTGGGTGATTATAATGGTGCTCTACAGGTGTCTCCGATGGTGTTCGTTGAGTTGGCATAGATCGAGAATAGGATTTGTCACTCTGATTGTCGGAGAGGTATCTCTGGGCCCTCTCGGTACTGCACATCACTATAAGCCTTGCAAGCAATGTGACTAATGAGTTAATTACAGTATGATGCATTATGGAACGAGTAAAGAGACTTGCCGGTAACGAGATTGAACTAGGTATTGAGATACCGACGATCGAATCTCGGGCAAGTAACATACCGATGACAAAGGGAATAATGTATGTTGTTATGCGGTTTGACCGATAAAGATCTTCGTAGAATATGTAGGAACCAATATGAGTATCCAGGTTCCGCTATTGGTTATTGACCAGAGACATATCTCGGTCATGTCTACATAGTTCTCGAACCCGTAGGGTCCGCACGCTTAAAGTTCTGTGACGATTGGTATTATGAGTTTTTGTGTTTTGAAGTACCGAAGGTAGTTTGGAGTCCCGGATATGATAACGGACATGACGAGGAGTCTCGGAATGGTCGAGACGTAAAGATCGATATATTGGACGACTATGTTCGGACAACGGAAGTGTTTCAGGAGGTTTCGAACATATACGAGAGTACCGAGGGGTTACCGGAACCCCCCGGGGAGTATATTGGGCCTAATGGGCCCTAGTGGGATAAGATGAGGGTGGCCAAGGCAGCTGCGCGCCCCCTCCCCCTCTAGTCCGAATTGGACAAGGAGGGGGCGGTGCCCCCTTTACTTCTCTCCTTCTCTCCCTTCCTTCCCTTCTCCTACTCCTACTTGGAAGGGGGGAGTCCTACTCCCGGTAGGAGTAGGACTCCTCATGGGGCGCGCCATAGGAGGCCGGCCCCCTCCCCCTCCTGCACTCCTTTATATATGGGGAGGGGGGCACCCCTTGGAGACACAACAATTGATCATTGATCTCTTAGCCGTGTGTGGTGCCCCCCTCCACCATAATCCACCTCGAACATATCGTAGCGGTGCTTAGGCAAAGCCCTGCGTCGGTAGCTTCATCAACACCGTTACCACACCGTTGTGCTGACGAAGCTCTTCCCGGAAGCTCTACTAGATCGTGAGGTCGCGGGACGTCACCAAGCTGAACGTGTGCTGAATGTGGAGGTGCCGTACGTTTGGTACTGAGGATCGGTCGATCGTAAAGACGTACGGCTACATCAACCGCGTTGTCATAACGCTTCCACTTACGGTCTACGAGGTACGTAGACGATACTCTCCCCTCTCGTTGCTATCCATCACCATGATCTTGCGTGTGCGTACGATTTTTTTTGAAATTACTACGTTCCCCAACAGCTGGGCGCCTTGTCGCTACCTGGAGGTGGGCCGATAAGCTCCAGCGTGCCACCGACGGGGAGCTCTAGTGGGCACCCAACGAAATGGCAAGATCGGTCGCGCACGTCCGCCAGCAAGAGGCAGATCGGTACGTCATGCACTGCGAAGCGAAGGAGGCGGAGTACTGCCTCCACGCTGGGAAGACGTCGCACACTAGGGAGCTGCCGGAATCTAGTTGTTATCATCCACATAAATAGAATGGAAAGCGTATATACACACAGATTGAAACATAACATATAAGAATGGAAAACAGAGTACACACATTGAAACAGAGCAATAAACAGAGCAATACTATGATTGTTGTGAATACATAGCTATCCACATCGAAACGACTTTTCAAAATAAAATGTTCACATGAGACCATGACCAGCAGCCCTTGCCTACGGTAGCTCTTGGCTCTTCCTGAACTCGTCCAGGCATTCGTCCAAGCGGTAGACACGCTCGTGGTACATCTAGAGCGCGAGCTCGAGCTCCAAGTTAGCTATTTCATCGAAGATCACCAGCTCAAGGATGTGACGGCCATGTTCCTCTACTGCTCCCAGGTGGACACCTGGGCCAAGGAGGCGGTCGAGCCTACGGACCAGCACGTTGGCATCCAGCGGGCCGTGGACAAGGCGAATTACGGCACCCATGTGAACGGCGCGGCGGGCGTCCGGTGCAAGTACTTCATGACTGGCCTCTGGTGCAAGTACGATGTTGAGGGCCTCTGCCCACTCTGGTGAGGAATGGGGGTACTGACCGGACGTGTACCCAGCTGCGACACCGTGTCGACAACAGGCAAGCGCCGATGGATCCTCTCTTGCTGTGCGGAGCGCCGTGCCGCGCCTCTCGCTCTGTGGCACTCCAACGGTCTCGCCGTGCGGCGAGCCATAGCCTATCGATGCGGACGCGCCTAGCTTGCTTTGCGGTGTGCCATCGATCATGTTGTGCGGCGACCTGCAGCCCGTCGGCGCTGACATGCCTATCTTGATCCACGGCGCTCAAGAGCCATGCGCCAAAGGTCTGCTCAACCCTGGCGATGGCGTGCATCACGGTGTCGTCCATCGCGTTGCCGGGGAGCGCCTTGGCCTCGACGGGCCATGGCGCCTGCTTGTTTTCCTCGTTGACGAGGTTGATGGCAGAGGCGGTGCTTTGGTGGGTTGGCATACTTGAAAGGTGGATGTGCTATAGGCTGCGCTTGTCGCCTTCATGCGTCGCATGCCGCCTATGCGCAATATCGCTGGGTGGCGGGAAACAGGTGAGAAAATGGTGGGAAACGGTTCCGTGTTTATAAAACGACATCAATTAATGGAAACTTAGCATAGAAGGAACATCGAGCTAGCACAAGAAGGAGATGATGATCAGATGAACATGGACCACACTAGGGAACCGTTTATGTTATTATCGATATTCGCACACATTTCTGATTACGGACCTATTTGTCGCGTATCACACACATCTTTTTATATTGAATCGTTTATGTTCTCTTTTCTCAACGCAAACAGTTCATCCGAGTGAACCGCATGCTGTATATCGCACACACCTTCATCTAGCTGCTTGTTTATTTTGTGTTGCCTAATCACAAACAGTTCATCCGAGTGAACCGTATGCTATATATCGCACACACCTTCATTTGGCTGCCCATTTCTTTTGTGTTGCCTAATCACAAACAGTTCATCCGAGTGAATTGTATGTTGTATATCGCACACACCTTCATATGGATGCCCATTTCTTTTGTTCCTCCTCATCGCAAACAGTTAATTGAGTTGAACCGTATGCCCTGTATCGCACATGCAACTAAAATCTGAACCGTGTTTGATGCATCCTCCATCGCAAACATTTTTGCACCTTTTTTGACGGGTTTTTTACACCACCGTTTGCGATTATGGCATCGAACACAGTTTCGTCGAATGGTCTCTGATCATAGTGTCGCGTTAGCAGCAACCTGCAGTAGTGTCAAGCGCAACCGTGACATTGGCTCATCTTTAGGCTCGCCAGCACAAAAGCGTCGGATATGGATCCCCCACAACATGTATCACCCAGCTGCCCCTGCACCAGGGCCGTCCTATGCTGCACCTCTTCTGCCTCCTCCACCACTGAGGCAGCCTCTTCGAGTTGCACCACCCCGATCTCTTGCTCCCCGTCCCAATGATGGGTTGTGCTTCAAGTGTGGTTGTCCAGGTCACCGTGCCAGGGAATGCTATCAAAATCAAAACCAGCTTGCACTTCCTTCTACTGGGCGTGGCTATGGCCGTGGTAACAACCAGCCCGGCAACAACAATGTCAGACCTTTATCTGGTTGTGGTCAGGCTAACCATGTTGATCTGAATGAAGCTCAAGACTAGCCTGCTACTATGATGGGTACTCTTCTTGTTAATTCAGTACCAGCTTCTGTCTTATTCGATTCAGGAGCATCACATTCTTTCATATCATAAATCTCGTATTCGTGCATGGCTTTAAATACAAAGTGATGAACACTCCACTAGTGGTACACACCCCTGCAGGCCAAGGTCGAACCTCCATGGTTAGCCACAATGTCGCCAATGAAATTGAAAGGTTGGAATTCCATGTCTCTCCCACTATTTTGAAGTCTTCCAATATTGTCCTCATTCTGTGAATGGATTGGTTGAAAACGCATACTGCTTCAATTGTATGTGCCACTAAAACCGTCCATCTCCTACATCCTTCGAATGAGATAGTAAACTACTATGCTTGTGTTGTTCAAAATGCCGAAGCCCGAATTTATTTCTTAAATGCGTTGAACACATCACCTCTTGAGGGAATTGAAAATGTTCCAGTCGTTTGGGACCTCCAAGATGTTTTTCCAGAAGAACTTCTAGGGGTACCCCCTGTTAGAGCTTTCGAATTTGTCATCGACTTGAAACTAGGCACCACTCCTATTGCCAAATGACATTATAAGATGTCGCCGCATGAACTCCTTAAACTTAAGGAGGAAATTGACAATTCACTTTGCAAGGGTTTCATTCGCCCAAGTTCCTCTGCTTGGGGAGCACCTTCTCTCTTTGTCAAGAAGAAGGATGGTATGAATCTTTTGGTCGAAGACTACCGAGCTATCAACCAAGCAACAATCCAGAATAAGTATCCGCTTCCTCGGATCAACGATCTGTATGATCAATTTGCTGGCTCCTCAGTCTTCTCTAAACTCAACTTGAGGTTGGGTTACCACCACATCCGAGTTCGTGAAGAGGATATTCCAAAGACACCGTCAAGTCTTTCGGCTTAACCAATGCTCTAGCAACATTCTCTCGATTGATGAACTATATCTTTATGGAATACCTCGACAAGTTCGTCGTGGTTTATCTAGATCATATCCTTGTGTATTCAAAGAATAAAGAAGAATGTGCTGAACATCTTCATCTTGTACTGGAAAAGCTTCGAGAGCATTAGCTATATGCCAAATATTCCAAGTGTGGATTCTGGTTACCTGAAGTGACCTGCCTTGGTGATGTGATCTCCAAGGATGGTATTGATATCAACCTAGAACGAGTCCAGGCTATTCTTGACTAGACTCCCCCAAAGAATGTCAAATAAGTCAAAAGTTTTCTCGGACTGGCCAGCTATTGCCACCGCTTTGTCGAGAACTTATTAAGATTGCTAAGCCTTTGAATAATCAGCTTCACAAGGGCGTTAAGTTTGAGTGGACAAAAAAATGTCAGGAAAGTTTCCAGGCACCCAAGGACAAGCTGACATCTGCCCCAGTGCTTGCCCCTCCAGATTCTCGCAAAGAATTCATCATTTATTGCGACGCTTCCCGTCAAGGATTAGGCTGTGTCCTAATGCAAGAGCGCAAGGTGATTGCTTATGCCTCTCGACAGTTGCGTCCTCATGAAGAGAACTACCCAGTTCACGACCTCGAACTTGCTGCAGTCATTTATGCACTAAAGTTGTGGCCACATTACCTTCTCGGTAACCGTTGCACCGATCATCAAAGTCTAAAGTATCTGTTTACTCAGCCAGATATGGATCTCCATCAACAACGATGGATGGAAGCAATTGCAGAGTATGACTGCAGTATTTCTTATACCCCTGGCAAGGCTAATGTCATGGCCAATACCTTGAGTCGCAAGTCTTATTGCAACAACCACATGGTTCAGAAAGCTCAACCCCTGCTTCATGAAGAACTTCGCAAGTTGAACCTTCACATTGTTCTAGAGGGTTCTCTTAATAACCTTGTCCTGGAACCAACTCTCCGGAGAGCAATCAAGTCTGCGCAAGAGAAGGACACTAAAATTGATCGGATTAAGAGTGATCTTGCCTCTGAAAAGGCAAAATACTTCTCGTTGGATGAAGGTGGAGCTTTGTATTTCAGAGATCGCCTTGTGGTACCCGGATTCGACCTTATGATAGAGAAAGTTGTGAAATAAGCACATGACACACCTCTGTCTATTCATCCGGGAAGTACCAAGATGTATCTAGACATTCGTCAGAAATACTGGTGGTCTAAGATGAAGCAAGACATTGCTCGGTATATTAAGGAGTGTGACGTTTGCCATCGCGTCAAATCAAAACATCAGAAACCTGCTGGACTTTTGCAACCGCTTCCTATTCCCGAATGGAAATGCGATAAGGTTCAAATGGATTTCGTCACTGGCCTCCCCAAATCACAAAAGGGTCACGATGTTATTTTTGTGGTCATCGACCAATTCTCCAAAGTTGCACACTTTCTACTAGTCAAGGAGACAATCACTGGTAGTCAGTTAGCGAACTTTCATACTCCAGAATTGTGACACTCCACGGTATTCCAAAGGAGATCAAATTAGATTGTAGCAGCATTTTCAGCTCGAAGTTCTGGGAAAGTTTCCAAGAGGCTATGGGAACTCATATAACCTGGGGCACTGCTTATCACCCCCAGTCCCAAGGTCAAGTTGAGCGAGACATCCAAGTGCTTGAAGATATGATGTGTGCTTGTGTCATCTCCTTTGGCAAGAAGTGGGAAGAATCCCTTCTCTATGCTGAATTCTCTTACAACAACAGTTATAAAGCTAGCTTGAAGATGGCACCCTTCGAGGTACTATATGGATGTAAGTGCTGAACCCCTCTGAATTGGTCAGAAACTAGGGAACGGCAACTCATTGTTCCGGATATTATTTGAAAAGCTGAAGAGCAAATCCGTATTGTCCGAGAAAATCTCAAGGCGACCCAGTCCCGCCAGAAGAGCAGCTATGACCATAAAGACTTGGGATCTACCTATTATCCTGGTGATCAAGCTTATCTGCGTGTCACTCCTATGAGGGGCACCCATCGTTTTGGAGTCAAGGGCAAGTTATCTCCTCGCTACATTGGTCGTTTCCGCATTCTCACCCGACGTGGATATCTGGCTTATAAATTGGAATTGCCACCGCAGTTCTCTCATGTTCATGACGTCTTCCATGTGTCGCAACTTCGTCGTTGCTTTAAGGATCCGCATTGTGAAGTGGATCATGAAATGATCGAAGTGCAAGATCATCTCTCTTACAAAGAACATCCGATCCGCATTCTTGATTAAGCTGAACGTCGAACCTATCAGAAAATTACTAGGTTCCTTAAAGTACACTGGTCGAAGCATACTGAAGAAGAAGTCACTTGGGAACGCGAGGATCATCTTCATGATGAATAACCCGATCTTTTAAATAGATGATGCCTCTCGACAATCAAATACATGTGTTTTTTGAAATATATTCAACGTGTGTTCGAACAATGTCCACCGCGTGTTTAAAAAGCTTCAACGTATATCTTAAAAATGTTCAGCGTATTTGAAAGAATGCTCAACGTGTAGTATTTAGAAAAATATTCAACTTGTGTTTAAAAAATGTTCACCACATATTAAAAAATATTCACCGTGTATTAAAAAATCATGCATATCATAAAAACATTATCTTATTTTAAAATGTTCATTGTCTATTTAAAAAATACTCAACGTGTATATTAAAAAATGATCAACTTATTTTAAAAATGGTCACCATGTATTTATAAAAAATACAACATATATTACCTTTTTATTTCTAAAATACTCTATTGTATATTTTAAAATATGTTCATCTATGTGAAAATCTTCAAAATGTATTTGAATATATTTTTAGCACATATCTGAGAAAAGTTCAAAACATATATCTAAAAATGCGTCAATGTGTATCTAACAAATAGAAAACAAAAAGAGGGAAACAAAAGAAAAAACATGGAAAAAACAAAAGGAAAAGAAAACATAAACAAAAAAACCAATAGTTTAAAAAACGTAGAAAAATATCTAATGCAAAAGCAGAGAAAACGTTGGCCGCCCGCTCAACTGGCTCCCCTTGATCCCTATTGGGCCAGACCACATCAGGGGTTCTCTTAGGCAATCTCAAAACAATTCGCCACTGGTGCGCAAAGGGCGCTCCTATATCTCGGCTTCAGCGAGTCCAGCTTCCGACTCCCTGAAGGGGCGAGCGAAATGGACCAGCCCACGCGCGTGGCAGGCCACAACCTCTTTTTTCTGTTTTCTTTTTTGCTTCATTTTATACCTTTTTATACTTTAAAATAATACAAATATATATATTAGAAAAACACTCAATAAACAACATTCAAAAAATGTTAATCAAGCATTCAGAAATATGCTGTACATGTATAGAAAAATTGTTGATCATGTATTAAGAAAATGATGAATTGTTAGATCATGTATATAAAAAATTTACTCAAGCATACTGAAAAAAGGATGTTGAACAAGTAGCATTTGTGAAATGGTACATGTGCATAGATTTGTTTTACCATTTATTAGAAAATGAGGCATTTTTATCATGTGTATAAAAATGTTAATCAAGCATTTAAAAAATATTGAACAAATATTTGAAAAATGTTAAATGAGAATAGAACAAATGTTGACCACCCACTAAAAAAATATTAAAAAATTGATCATGTATAAAAAATGTTAATCAAGAATTTATAAAAATGTTGAGAAATTGTTTGATATTTTTTAATCAAGCATTTGGAACATGTTAAAAGTGTATAGAAATATGTTGACCATGTATTCAAAAAATGGTAATCTTTTTATTTGGAAATTGTTAATCAGGCATTTTAAAAATGTTAAAATATGTAGAAAAAATGTTGACCATGTACTAAAAAAGTAAATTTTGTATTCAAAAAATGTTAATCAAGCATTATAAAATGTTTAAATATGTGTAGAGAAAATGTTGACCATGTATTACAAACAGTGGTTAATTTGTATTGAAAAAATGTTACACATATATTAGAAAAATGCTGTTGACATATGCCAAAAAATGTAGAATAATGACCAAAAGAACAGAGAAAATCAAGAAAAAACAAAATAAACAAAAGAAAAATGAAAATAAAAATGGAAGAAAAAAACGAAACAAGGAGAATAAAATGAAAAAAATGAAAAAAACGAAAGAAAACCGGCTCGAAGCACCTCAAGTAGGACGCGCCTCAACTACTTACCACAAATGAAAGTTGGCGGAGTTGCTAGCAGTGCGTGTGATCGTCCTGGAGACCAGGGATCAATCCTTGCTTCTTCCCTTCCCTATACTATTTTAGGTACTGTGCGTGCACGAATGGCCCCGCCCAATGTGACACGCTGAGGGAAACCTTCAGCGAGAGCCGCTACTGTCTCACTTAATGCAAGTTTGGGAAGCTTCCAACCTATTTTTTGTTTCTATTTTATGGGGACGGTTTTGATCGGTATTATCTTTTTTTCACTTATTTTTTTATTTTTCTATTTTGCTTATTTTTCTTTTCTTAAATGTGTTTTTTTTCAAAAATGCTGATTTTTTAAAAACTTGTGAACTTTTCCTTCAAAATGGATTAACTTTTTCCCAAAGAAGATATAAACATTTCTTAAGATTGACGAACTTTTATGAAATATTGAGGGGTTTTTTCAAAGTCGATGATTTTTTCAAAAACTATGTTTTTTTAGCTTTCTAAATACTTCTGATAATTTGATTATCTTATGTCAAAAATGAAGATTTTTTATAATCAATGATTTTTTCAAGTTCATGAACTTTTCTTGGAAATTGATGATATTTTTCAATTTACAAACTTTTTACATTTTATGATTTTTTTCAAATTTGTAATATTTGTCAAAAATCGTGAAATTTTCTCAAATGGATGATTTTTTATAAAATAAATAAATATTTTTTGATTTCACATTTTTTTCAAAAGTATTTAAAAACAAGTCGTGTTTTTCTTCCAAACCAACAACACAAAAAACAAAACAAAAACTAGCTCGCGAAGCAAGCGGCAGAGCAGGTGGAGCAAACGGGGGTTGGCCTGGCAAGCGAGCGAACTTGCGTTGCTGGGCCAAAACCCGCTTGGGGGCATGTGAGAGCCATGTTTCCTTTCCGGCGCTGAGGCGCGGAGTAGCGAAATCACTAGTTAAGCTTACCGTTGCGAAGGTCATTCTCACTTTCTCACGCACTGACAAATGACACACTTCATGCGCGCCACTTGTCACCACCTACGACTTTTTTTTCTTCTAGTTTTGCTTATTCTAAACATTTTATCTTTAAATCGTGCGTCCAAATTCCTAATCGATTTCGCCGGATTTGCGTCGAGATCTTTGAAACTAGATACCATGTTAATAAGTTTCAACAAACCTTTTTTTGCAAAAAAAATAGGATAAGCCAGAAGAATAAACTTGATCTGAAGCACTTTTTTTTCCTTTCTTTTTTCCAAGTGCCTCTCGCGGAAGCAAATCTGTGCCTCTCATGGAAGCAAAAAAAGGTGGTTTTTGCTTTTCTGAGAGGCACAACTATGCGTCTTACGGAAGCAAATCTGTGTCTCTCTCGAAAGAAAAAAATGTGTTTTCTTTTTCCTTTTCTGCCCCTTGCGAAATCGCCTCCATAAGAAGGAAATATGTCTCTCATGAAAGCAAAAAAAACATGTTTTTTCATTTTCAAGAGGCATAGTTGTGTCTCTCACAGAAGCAAATATGTGCATCCCGTGGAAGGAAAGAAACACATTTTCTCACGCATTTTTTGAATCTCCTTTTCTCCAACGCCTAGGGAAAACAGGACGAAAACCAAAAACCCCCGGAAAAAATCCCATCTAAAATCCAAAAACGCATACAAAAAAATCCTGAGAAAGCGTCCAACTCAGCCCATCAAAGTGACCCTTGTGGGGCTTCCGCAAGGGATACCCCTTAATTAGTTGCTCCTGGGGAATAGGAGCTCTCCCGCCGGCGGGCATCAAATGGATAAAATGACGCCTACTGCAGGCCAAACTAGGCCGCCCAGTTCGGTGTTTAATATGTTGTTTCGTTTGCTACATAGTTGAAACATTATTATTTTTGTTTTCCTTTGTTACTTCTCTTTTGGTTTTTTTCTTGTTGTTTTGTTTGTTGCAGTGCTGCAGTGAATTTTTTTTATTTTGGTTTTTCTGTCGTTTCGTTTGCTGCACATTACAAGATTTTTGTTGTTGTGGTTTTTGTTCCAGCATTTTTATGGTTTACTCTTTTCCTTTTGGTTATTTATTGATTTTTTTCCTTTTTTCTACTATGGTTTTGTTTTGGGGTTTTTCTTGTTGTTTCTTCTTTTTCCTTTTTTCCATGTTTTTTTCACTTGTTTCCTTTTCACCTTTTCTTTTTATAGATGTCTGTAGTATAATTTTTGTTCTAATATATGTCCAACATTTCAAAATATACATGCTAATTTTTTATAATATATAGTGGATTTGTTTTAAAATACATACTTGCGGTGAATATTTTTGGATATACACACTAAGCATTTTTAAATATATGATGAAGTTATTTCCTTTATAATGTGAAAATTTCTAGTACACTCAAACTTTTAAAAATGTAAGTAATTTTTAAAAAGTACAAATTTCGATTTTTTTAATGTTTTTCAATAAGTGGTGAGAAATTTATTCATGTTCCCACAAATTGTTCAAAATTCTAAAAATCTTCATATTTTCAAAAATTGTTCACTATCAAAAATAATAACCGAACCATTTTAGAAAAATTAACCTGAACCATTTATTAAAAGGTTGATGCAGTAGCCAGTTTTCTAGAGTATCGGGCGCTACATTACAATGTTTTGCTATAGTACAATACAATGGTTGGCTACAATACCTAAGTTCAACCTCTGTCTTTTTATGCAGAGAATTATGAGAGCTTTATTCAACGAAGACATTCACCGAGCATTCAGCCTCAGTCGTTATTGTAACTGATTCCCCTCTCAGTGCAGTTGCAATTGGGCGTGAAAATGAGGCGCTCGCCTCTCGCGCTCAGTAAATGGGCTTTCTAAATATTTCTGCGATTTTTATTATTATTTTATCTTCCTTTCCTGTTTGGTTTTATTACTTCATCGTATCCATATTAATTGTCGGTTTCTACAAAAAAAACATATTAATTGTCGCTGATTTAGTTGTACTAAGTTATCATTGATTTACTTGTACTAAATCGGTGGTAATTAATATGGACAGGAGGGAGTTTTTTTAAACAACGAGCCTTCCCTCGTCGAATTTGATTGAAGAAAACGTCAATAGTTCTACAATATATCATCAGAGAACAAAAAACATGAAACTAAGGATGGGCAATCCCAGCCCACATGCGAGCAAAAGTGGCAAAGCACTTGGAACAGGCTGCTACCACATGATGGAACAGCCTGCTCAACACACACCACTTAGACTCTATTACTCCCTTCGATTCGTTTTTGTCTGTGCATAACTCAAAGCTCGAATACCAAGGAGAGCCATTGATGGAAAAGGTTGGACGGTTTTACCTCGCAACAGGCGTGCTCTGCATGGGCGAGTTTAAGGGATGGGAAAGGAAGGCCAGGGGCATAGATGGAAACTTTGACCACGGACGCCTAGTATGCAGAGTAATTAGGAAAAAAGTTAGACGCAGACTATTGAGGACCGGAGGGAGTACAAAAGCAGGAGCAAATCAAACACAACATAACAAAAGTTCTAGACCATCAAAATCAAAACTTAGGAGAAGAAAAGGGATCTTCTTCCTTATCAAACTTTGGCTCCACTATGTGCCCTATCATCTGCAAGTTCTTCTCCCCAACGGGTTCTAT
This sequence comes from Triticum dicoccoides, assembly GCF_002162155.2. Classification (NCBI taxonomy): domain Eukaryota; kingdom Viridiplantae; phylum Streptophyta; class Magnoliopsida; order Poales; family Poaceae; genus Triticum; species Triticum dicoccoides. Next base: position 485,248,243 of record NC_041390.1, on the reverse strand, counting down.
CCATGACTTTTGTTCAAAATCTCTCTCAGCACCTCCCTGATCCTCAGCACCCCATCTTCACTTGCACTTCTATATTGGGTTATTTTCAATATTTTCCAAGGTTTCAACAACGAGCAAAATCCGTAAACTACATACTAAGGATCATTAGGAAACTTCTTATTGAAACATGCCCTATTTCTAGTTTTTCACAAGACCAACATATAGTGGTCCCCCACTCAGGACCAACCACATATGCTTCTTCGGGAAGGATCTAATCCATCCACCCATCATGTCAGAGAACCACCACCAGCCTAACAAACCCGACTAGAGTGCACTGGAACAACAAGTGGTATTCGCTTTCTTTGGAGCAACAGAAATGACATTCTTCATTTCTAGTCCATCCTATCCTAATCAAATTGTCCTTTGTCAGAATACTATTCTTGATCATCAGCCACAAGAAGATTTTAATTTTCGTTGGCATCCTTAGTTTCCATATTCCTCTAAACCCAACCACAAGAGAGGCCTTAAGAAACATATACAACTCCTTCACCACAAACTTCTTCATGCCACCAAGCAACCACATAACTCTCTCTCTCTCTCTCTCTCTCTCTCTCTCTCTCTCTCTCTCTCTTCAATGAGCTCAATCTTCTCCACTTTTCCATTTACCTCATTCCATTGGGCCAAATATTCTCCATGCAAGGATCTTCTGAAAGTAACATTCTCCCGTCCTTTTTTCATAACTTGTTTCACAGTCACCATCTTGTCAAAAGTTATATTGTATAGCCTAGGTAAAGCATTAGCTAGTTTTCCTCCCTCTAGCCAAACAACTTCGCAGAATAGGTCCTAGCTCCACCCCCCACCACACTCCTGGTAACGCTGACAAAAAGATATTTGATCTCCATCAAACCCTACTGAAAGTGTGAATCACCAGGGCCACAACTTGTAGCACATAGTGGTTGGTTTGCTAGATACTTGTTGTGCAACAACTCTTGCCAGAGTTCCTCAGAGGTCTCTGTCGGTGTCAAAACCGGCGGATGTCGGGTAGGGGGTCCCGAACTGTGCGTCTAGGATCGATGGTAACAGGAGGCAGGGGACACGATGTTTACCCAGGTTCGGGCCCTCTTGATGGAGGTAATACCCTACGTCCTGCTTGATTGATATTGATGATATGAGTATTACAAGAGTTGATCTACCACGAGATCGTAGAGGCTGAAACCCTAGAAGCTAGCCTATGGTATGATTGTTGTATATATCTATCGACTAGCCTGGCCCTGGTTTATATAATGCACCAGAGGCCTAGGATAACAAGAGGCCTAGCGGAATGCGCCAGTGGGGGAGGAGTCCTTGTCTTGATCACCAAGTCTTGTGGAATCTTCCTTATATGCGGCAGCTGTCCGGACTGGCCCATGAGTATACGGCCATGGGGGTCCTCGGCCCAATCCAACTGATCGGGAGACGACGTGATGAGTACCCCCTAGTCCAGGACACCGTCAGTCTCTAACTTCCATAGCCACTTCATCAATAGATATTTATGCATAACTTCCAATTCTAAAATACCCAAGCAACAACAACTTTTTGGCATACAAACAGTAGGAAAATTAACCAGATGGTATCTTCTCTTCTCTTGTGTTTCCTGCCAAACCATTCTGCATCTTCTATAGTTCATGTTTTTGAGCATCCCTTTTGGAGCTTCCAGAAAGGACAACATGAAGAATGGGATACAACTGAGTCATGAGTTCACCATAGTAACCATGTCTCCTATTGACAACAGATTTACAATCCATCCAGCCATCCTTGTCTCAATCTTCTCCTCAGCAGGGCCCTATTGTGCATTACTAATCCTTTTATAATCAAATGTGAGCCCCAAATATTGCAAAGGCAGATATCCTTATCTACAAGATAAAATCTTTATACATATTCCCGCACTTTTTCCTTAGCTTCTCCAAGGCAGAAAATCTCAGTCTTATGAAAATTTATTTTCAAACCAAAAAACTGTTCAAATACACATAGAACATATTTCAGATTCCTGCCTTTTTGAAGGTCATCCTCAAGAGAGAATATGGTATCATTTGCATATTGCACGATTACCCATTCCTCATTGACAAGGTGTGACATAAGCCCAAACACCAACCCCTGATCCTGTGCTCACTTAACCAAAGTAGCCAACCCCTCAGCTATGATGTTAAACAAAAGTGGGGATGAAGGATCCCCCTGTATCACCCCTTTGTGAGTTGGGCAATAAGGTCCAAGCTGCTCATTCACCTCCATATCCACTCTTCCACCTTTCGCCAATTTCATAACCCAGTCACACCACACATCACCAAAGCCTTTTGCTTGCATCATCTGGTAGAGCCATTTCACCTGGTCATATGCTTTCTTAAAATCAATTTTGAGTAGCAGACAACTCATTTCCCGACCTTCATCTCATGGATTATTTCACGAAGGAGTACCACCACTTACATGATGAACCTATCCTTGATAAAGGCAGACTGAGTAGGAGAAATGAACTTGTCCATAATCAGCCCAGACTGGCTGCCAAAAGCTTAGTCAGTATTTTATAACAGGCATATAGGTATGAACTTTTGAATCACATTGGCATATTGAACCTTGGAAATAAGAGCAATTCCACGATTTAGTCTTTCTGTATTCAACTCCCCCTATGACCAGGTGAAATGGCTCTACCAGAAATTTTGGGACATCATTAAGTATGATATCAAAGAGATTTTTTGTGTGCCGACCATGATTGAAAACAATAAGAGCGCTAGCTTTCGGCTTCACTCAGTCTGAGGTCAGGGCTCGGAGGACCCGGTCGTGACAATCGCAGAGGTGCTCCCTTTACTCCCTAGCCGAACAATCGGGAACGTAGGGGTAATCACAGGAGCCAGGCAACCCAGCTTGCAAATCGCTTAAGTCAATATGGTGCATATTGTGGCGTAATATATGAACAAGGAACGAAGTCCTACACGTACAATCATATGCAAGAGGAAAAGCTTCATAAAGGAAGCCCCCAAATAAAGGGGGTATTTGAATTTGTGCGTCACAAACAAAGTTTGGACAAGGAAATCTTTTACAAGCAACTTTTATCCAAAAAAGTATAATGCTTGGTCGAACCGAACACAAGTTAAAAATTTAAAACTTTGAGCATGAAGGCAACTTAGCTGGTTAATGTGTTCGGTATTGATGACGCGGTCTGAGCTTGATGCGGGACAAGGTTCCATCCCCCAAGCCGTTTCCGAGGTGGCGGAGCAAAGGGCTCGGCACTCCGAAGTGGTGACATAGCACGGTCAATGCAGACCGGCAGAGTGATGCCGAAGTCCCCGACATGGGGTAATGAAGTGTTGACGAAGCCCCCGTCCAGCCGAGGTGACGTGGTATGTCAGTACACCGAGTTGACGATACTGCCCAACCCGAATCATTTTTTGTGCACAAAAATAGTTCAAACCGAAGATAATAGTAATGATAAAAAAATGTTGCATAATAAATAATTTATGCAAAGTGAGTAATAAAAGAAATATGGCCTGGCACCGAAGTTAATGTCGATGCAGGGCGTCGGCGTGATGTGGTAAAGGCGTGGCAAAGCCTGAATTCACAGGTCGGTCCGAGTTCTGGATGCGGCGTTTCGCCGGACCATGTATGGAAATTGACCGAAGCACCATGCGAATGTCGTCATTTGATAGACCTGCGTACATATGATGAACAAACCAGAGTAATAATTCCTTGGGAAAAATGAACCCGAACAAGCAAAAAATACTAGGATTAATAGCACCTGGTTTATTTGTTGTAGCAATCCGAAGAAAGGTGATTCCAAAAATTGGGACTCGATCCGCACACCCATTGCCGGATGGGCGATAAAGCGATGGTACGGCGATGCTGGCAAAGGTTGGCTCGCCGAGGCAAAGCCCTTGGTCCATCTAACGTGACGGAGTTGGTCGGCTAGTGACGCCGAAGTCTCCGGAGTAGGTTGATGAAGAGATGGCGAAACCCCCGGTCCAGCCGAGATGTCGAAGCCTCGATGTAAGCCGATGAGTCGAAGTAGGTCAGGGTGATGGACACCAGCTTGAAGAAGCAATAGTGCGGCCCTGCCGATGCTGGTCATGGCGTGGTCAGATGTCGACATGATGAAGTGACCATGCGGCGATGCCGGTATGCCCGCTCCATGTAATCTGTGAGGTGGCGATGGTGGTGATGATTTATCCTTCACGATGCCGGACTCTTATTCGGCTTGCCGAGATGATGATCCAAAGAAATTGAGCTCGCTCAACAAAGTGACGACGTGTCTAGCGCAGGTCGGCAGCCTTGGAGCAATATTGCCGAACTGGTTTGACACAAGCATAATGATGAAGATGACCTCAGGGGAGGCTTAAAAATTTACGGGCACGTGTTTAAAAACAATGCACAATACCCTAGAAGAGAATTTCTCTAAAAAGGTTGTCCAATATCACGTTCATAAAGAAACATGAATTCGGGTCGGATCCGTATTCGCGTAGAAAACGGATCCGAAAATTGGTCCACTCATCGGAAGATTCCCTGAGTTTGAACCGTCGGATCGAGCTGAAATTTGGAGGGGTGGTAGATATGGGAATTCCGCCGTATATGAACGGTTTGATCTTCCAAAGGACCTCCGAGCTGGGCTCTGGAGACCATGCCATAAACTCGTCCAGATTCCGTCCAGATTTGACAGGGAAACGGTATATCGTAGATTGTCGGAGATTCCTCCATCGGAACTCGACGAAATTTTGCATGGCTGTTGTAGACGTAATTCCGCACTATTCCACTGAAGCAATCATCAAACCAACGCTCGAGGAGGTGGCGACGGCGAATACAAGTTCATTGTCCATAAAAACATCACGGCCGCCCGAGGGCAATGTTGACGTTGAGCCCTCGAGCTCCATGGATGACTCCTCTATGATCATGATAGAGATCAGAGTTGATGTTGAAGAAGGCCCCCGTCCGAGCATGACGATCGGAGATAGAGCACTGTCCTCGGTCAAGCCAAGGTGACCAGTTGAGCCGGCGGCGAAGATGTCGGTGTCGCAGTTGACCTGCGGGCGAGCCATTGATCCTTTTGCCGATCACACAGCGGAACTCTCAATGAAAGCACCAATGTCGGTATCAAAACCGGCGGATCTCGGATAGGGGGTCCCGAACTGTGCTTCTAGGATCGATGGTAACAGGAGGCAGGGGACACGATGTTTACCCAGATTCGGGCCCTCTTGATGGAGGTAATACCCTACATTCTGCTTGATTGATATTGATGATATGTGTATTACAAGAGTTGATCTACCACGAGATCGTAGAGGCTAAAACCCTAGAAGCTAGCCTATGGTATGATTGTTGTATATATCTACCGACTAGCCTCGCTCTGGTTTATATAATGCACCAGAGGCCTATGATAACAAGAGTCCTAGCCGAATACGCCGGTGGGGGAGGAATCCTTGTCTTGATCACCAAGTCTTGTGGAATCTTCCTTGTATGCGGCAGCTGTCCGGACTGGCCCATGAGTATACGGCCATGGGGGTCCTCGGCCCAATCCAACTGATTGGGAGACGACGTGATGAGTATCCCCTAGTCCAGGACACCGTCAGTCTCTAACTTCCATAACCACTTCATCAATAGATATTTATGCATAACTTCCAATTCTAAAATACCCAAGCCACAACAACTTTTTGGCATACAAACAGTAGGAAAATTAACCAGATGGTATCTTCTCTTCTCTTGTGTTTCTTGCCAAACCATTCTGCATCTTCTATAGTTCATGTTTTTGAGCATCCCTTTTGGAGCTTCCAGAAAGGACAACATGAAGAATGGGATACAACTGAGGCATGAGTTCACCATAGTAACTATGTCTCCTATTGACAACGGATTTACAATCCATCCATCCATCCTTGTCTCAATCTTCTCCTCAGCAGGGCCCTATTGTGCATTACTAATCCTTTTATAATCAAATGTGAGCCCCAAATATTGCAAAGGCAGATATCCTTATCTACAAGATAAAATATTTATACATATTCCCGCACTTTTTCCTTAGCTTCTCCAAGGCAGAAAATCTCAGTCTTATGAAAATTTATTTTCAAACCAAACAACTGTTCAAATACACATCGAACATATTTCAGATTCCTGCCTTTTTGAAGGTCATCCTCAAGAGAGAATATGGTATCATTTGCATATTGCACGATTACCCATTCCTCATTGACAAGGTGTGACATAAGCCCAAACACCAACCCCTGATCCTGTGCTCACTTAACCAAAGTAGCCAACCCATCAGCTATGATGGTAAACAAAAGTGGGGATGAAGGATCCCCCTGTCTCACCCCTTTGTGAGTTGGGCAATAAGGTCCAAGCTGCTCATTCACCTCCATATCCACTCTTCCACCTTTCGCCAATTTCATAACCCAGTCACACCACACATCACCAAAGCCTTTTGCTTGCATCATCTGGTAGAGCCATTTCACCTAGTCATATGCTTTCTTAAAATCAATTTTGAGTAGCAGACAACTCATTTTCCGACCTTCATCTCATGGATTATTTCACGAAGGAGTACCACCCCTTACATGATGAACCTATCCTTGATAAAGGCAAACTAAGTAGGAGAAATGAACTTGTCCATAATCAGCCCAGCCTGACTGCCAAAAGCTTAGTCAGTATTTTATAACAGGCATATAGGTATGAACTTTTGAATCACATTGGCATCTTGAACTTTGGAAATAAGAGCAATTCCATGATTTAGTCTTTCTGTATTCAACTCCCCCTATGACTAGGTGAAATGGCTCTACCAGAAATTTTGGGACATCATTAAGTATGATATCAAAGAGATTTTTTGTGTGCCGACCATGATTGAAAACAATAAGAGCGCTAGCTTTCGGCTTCACCTAGTCTGAGGTCAGAGCTCGGAGGACCCGGTCGTGACAATCGCAGAGGTGCTCCCTTTACTCCCTAGCCGAACAATCGGGAATGTAGGGGTAAGCAAAGGAGCCAGGCAACCCAGCTTGCAAATCGCTTAAGTCAATATGGTGCATATTGTGGCGTAATACACGAACAAGGAATGAAGCCGTACACGTATAATCATATGCAAGAGGAAAAGCTTCATAAAGGAAGCCCCCAAATAAACGGGGTATTTGAATTTGTGTGTCACAAACAAAGTTTGGACAAGGAAATCTTTTACAAGCAACTTTTATCCAAAAAAGTATAATGCTTGGTCGAATCGAACACAAGTTAAAAATTTAAAACTTTGAGCATGAAGGCAACTTAGCTGGTTAATGTGTTCGGTATTGATGACGCGGTCTGAGCTTGATGCGGGACAAGGTTCCATCCCCCAAGCCAGTCCCGAGGTGGCGGACCAAAGGGCTCGGCACTCCGAAGTGGTGACATAGCACGGTCAATGCAGGCCGGCAGAGTGATGCCGAAGTCCCCGGCATGGGGTAATGAAGTGTTGACGAAGCCCCCCATCCAGCTGAGGTGACGTGGTATGTCAGTACGCCGAGTTGACGATGCTGCCCAACCCGGATCATTTTCCTATGCACAAAAAATAGTGCAAACCGAGGATAATAGTAATGATAAAAAATGTTGCATAATAAATAATTTATGCAAAGTGAGTAATAAAAGAAATATGGCCTGGCACCGAAGTCAATGTAGATGCAGGGCATCAGCGTGATGTCGTAAAGGCGTGGCAAAGCCTGAATTCACAGGTCGGTCCGAGTTCCGGATGCGGCGTTTCGCCGGACCATGTACGGAAACTGACCGAAGCACCATGCGACCTCTTTAATGCGGCCATCATTTGATAGACCTGCGTACATATGATGAATAAACCAGAGTAATAATTCTTTGGGAAAAATGAACCCGAACAAGCAAAAAATACTAGGATTAATAGCACCTGGTTTATTTCTTTTAGCAATCCGAAGAAAGGTGATTCCGAAAATTGGGACTCGATCCGCACACCCGTTGCCTGATGGGTGATAAAGCGATGGTACGGCGATGCTGGCAAAGGTTGGCTCGCTGAGGCAAAGCCCTTGGTCCAGCTAACGTGACGGAGCTGGTCGGCTAGTGACGCAGAAGTCTTTGGAGTAGGTTGATGAAGAGATGGCGAAGCCCCCGGTCTAGACGAGATGTCGGAGCCTCAATGTCAGCTGATGAGTCGAAGTAGGTCGGGGTGATGGACACCAGCTTGAAGAAGCAATAGTGCGGCCCTGCCGATGCAGGTCATGGCGTGGTCGATGCCGGCTTGATGAAGTGACCATGCGGTGATGCCGGTATGCCCACTCCGTGTAATTCGTGAGGCGGCGATGTTGGTGATGATTTATCCTTCACGATGCCGGACTCTTATTCGGCTTGCCGAGATGATGATCCAAAGAAGTTGAGCTCGGCTCAACAAAGTGACGACGTGTCTAGCGCAGGTCGGCAGCCTTGGAGCAATATTGCCGGACTGGTTTGACACCAGCATAATGATGAAGATGACCTCAGGGGAGGCTTAAAAATTTACGGCCACATGTTTAAAAACAACGCACAATACCCTAGAAGAGAATTTCTCTAAAAAGGTTGTCTAATATCACGTTCATAAAGAAACATGAATTCGGGTCGGATCCGTATTCGCGCAGAAAACGGATCCAAAAATTGGTCCACTCATCGGAAGGTTCCCCGAGTTTGAACCGTCGGGTCGAGCTGAAATTTGGAGGGGTGGTAGATATGGGAATTATGCCGTATATGAACGGTTGGATCTTCCAAATGACCTCCGAGCTGGGCTCTGGAGACCACGCCCTAAACTCGTCCAGATTCCGTCCAGATTTGACAGGGGCTCCGGTATATCGTAGATTGTCGGAGATTCCTCCATCGGAACTCGACGAAATTTTGCATGGCTGTTGTAGACGTAATTCCTCACTATTCCACCGAAGCAATCGTCAAACCAACGCTCGAGGAGGTGGCGACGGCGAATACAAGTTCACTATCCATAAAAACATCACTGCCGCCCGAGGGCAATGTTGACGTTGAGCCCTCGAGCTCCAAGGATGACTCCTCTATGATCATGATAGAGATCAGAGTTGATGTTGAAGAAGTCCCCCGTCCGAACATGACGATCGGAGATGGAGCACGGTCCTCGGTCGAGCCAAGGTGACCAGTCGAGTCGGGGACGAAGATGTCGGCGTCGCAGTTGACCTGCGGGCGAGCCATTGATCCTTTTGCCGATTACACAGCGGAACTCTCAATGAAAGCACCAATGTCGATGTCAAAACCGGCGGATCTTGGATAGGCGGTCCTGAACTGTGCGTCTAGGATCGATGGTAACAGGAGGCAGGGGACACGATGTTTACCCAGATTCGGGCCCTCTTGATGGAGGTAATACCCTACGTCCTGCTTGATTGATATTGATGACATGAGTATTACAAGAGTTGATCTACCACGAGATCGTAGAGGCTGAAACCCTAGAAGCTAGCCTATGGTATGATTGTTGTATATATCTACCGACTAGCCTGGCTCTAGTTTATATAATGCACCAGAGGCCTAGGATAACAAGAGTCCTAGCCGAATACGCCGGTGGGGGAGGAGTCCTTGTCTTAATCACCAAGTCTTGTGGAATCTTCCTTGTATGCGGCAGCTGTTCGGACTGGCCCATGAGTATACGGCCATGGGGGTCCTCGGCCCAATCCAACTGACCAGGAGACGACGTGATGAGTACCCCCTAGTCCAGGACACCGTCAGTCTCTAACTTCCATAACCACTTCATTAATAGATATTTATGCATAACTTCCAATTCTAAAATACCCAAGCCACAACAACTTTTTGGCATACAAACAGTAGGAAAATTAACCAGATGGTATCTTCTCTTCTCTTGTGTTTCCCGCCAAACCATTCTGCATCTTCTATAGTTCATGTTTTTGAGCATCCCTTTTGGAGCTTCCAGAAAGGACAACATGAAGAATGGGATACAACTGAGGCATGAGTTCACCATAGTAACTATGTCTCCTATTGACAACGGATTTATAGTCCATCCAGCCATCCTTGTCTCAATCTTCTCCTCAGCAGGGCCCTATTGTGCATTACTAATCCTTTTATAATCAAATGTGAGCCCCAAATATTGCAAAGGCAGATATCCTTATCTACAAGATAAAATATTTATACATATTCCCGCACTTTTTCCTTAGCTTCTCCAAGGCAGAAAATCTCAGTCTTATGAAAATTTATTTTCAAACCAAACAACTGTTCAAATACACATCGAACATATTTCAGATTCCTGCCTTTTTGAAGGTCATCCTCAAGAGAGAATATGGTATCATTTGCATATTGCATGATTACCCATTCCTCATTGACAAGGTGTGACATAAGCCCAAACACCAACCCCTGATCCTGTGCTCACTTAACCAAAGTAGCCAACCCATCAGCTATGTGAAGGAAATATGCCCTAGAGGCAATAATAAAGTTATTATTTATTTCCTTATATCATGATAAATGTTTATTATTCATGCTAGAATTGTATTAACCGGAAACATAATACATGTGTGAATACATAGACAAACAGAGTGTCACTAGTATGCGTCTACTTGACTAGCTCGTTAATCGAAGATGGTTATGTTTCCTAACCATGAACAGAAGAGTTGTTATTTGATTAACGGGATCACATCATTAGAAGAATGATGTGATTGACATGACCCATTCCATTAGCTTAGCGCCCGATCATTTAGTATGTTGCTATTGCTTTCTTCATGACTTATACATGCTCCTATGACTATGAGATTATGCAACTCCCGTTTGTCGGAGGAACACTTTGTGTGCTACCAAACGTCACAACGTAACTGGGTGATTATAAAGGAGCTCTACAGGTGTCTCCAAAGGTACATGCTGGGTTGGCGTATTTCGAGATTAGGATTTGTCACTCCGATTGTCGGAGAGGTATCTCTGGGCCCTCTCGGTAATGCACATCACATAAGCCTTGCAATCATTGCAACTAATGAGTTAGTTGTGAGATGATGTATTACGGAACGAGTAAAGAGACTTGCCGGTAACGAGATTGAACTAGGTATTAATATACCGACGATCGAATCTCGGGCAAGTAACATACCGATGACAAAGGGAACAACGTATGTTGTTATGCGGTTTGACCGATAAAGATCTTCGTAGAATATGTGGGAGCCAATATGAGCATCCAGGTTCCGCTATTGGTTATTGACTAAAGATGTGTCTCGGTCATGTGTACATTGTTCTCGAACCCGTAGGGTCCGCACGCTTAAGGTTTCAATGACAGTTATATTATGAGTTTATGAGTTTTGATGTACCGAAGGAGTTTGGAGTCCCGGATGAGATCGGGGACATGATGAGGAGTCTCGAAATGGTCGATACGTAAAGATCGATATATTGGACGACTATATTCGGACATCGGAAAGGTTCCGAGTGATTCGGGTATTTTTCGGAGTACCGGAGAGTTACGGGAATACGTATTGGGCCTTGTTGGGCCATACGGGAAAGAAGAAAAAGGGCCTGAAGGGTGGCCGCACCCCTCCCCTTGGTCTGGTCCGAATTGGACTAGGGAAGGGGGCGCCCCCTTCCTTCCTTCTCCTTTTCCCTTCCTCTTTTCCTATTCCATATGGGAGGTGGAATCCTACTAGGACTAGGGAGTCCTAGTAGGACTCCACACTTGGCGCGCCCCCTCCTAGGGCCGGCCTCCTCCTCCCTTGCTCCTTTATATACGGGGGCAGGGGGGCACCTCTAGACACAAGTTGATCCACGTGATCATATTCTTAGCCGTGTGCGGTGCCCCCTTCCACCATAATCCTCGATAATACTGTAGCGGTGCTTAGGCGAAGCCCTGCGACGGTAGTACATCAAGACCGTCACCACGCTGTCGTGCTGATGGAACTGTTCCCCGACACTTTGCTGGATCGGAGTCCGGGGATCGTCATCGAGCTGAACGTGTGCTAGAACTCGAAGGTGCCGTAGTTTCGGTGCTTGATCGGTCGGGCCGTGAAGACGTACGACTACATCAACCGTGTTGTGCTAACGCTTTCGCTGTCAGTCTACGAGGGTACGTAGACAACACTCTCCCCTCTCGTTGCTATGCATCACCATGATCTTGCGTGTGCGTAGGAAATTTTGAAATTACTACGTTCCCCAACAGTGGTATCAGAGCCTAGGTTTTATGTATTGATGTTATTTGCACGAGTAGAACACAAGTGAGTTGTGGGCGATATAAGTCATACTGCTTACCAGCATGTCATACTTTGGTTCGGCGGTATTGTTGGACGAAGCGGCCCGGACTGACATTACGCGTACGCTTACGCGAGACCGGTTCTCCCGACGTGCTTTGCACAAAGGTGGCTAGTGGGTGACAGTTTCTCCAACTTTAGTTGAACCGAGTGTGGCTACGCCCGGTCCTTGTGAAGGTTAAAACAGCACCAACTTGACAAACTATCATTGTGCTTTTGATGCGTCGGTAAGATTGGTTCTTGTTTAAGCCCGTAGCAGCCACGTAAAACTTGCAACAACAAAGTAGAGGACGTCTAACTTGTTTTTGCAGGGCATGTTGTGATGTGATATGGTCAATACGTGATGCTAAATTTTATTATATGAGATGATCATGTTTTGTAACCAAGTTATCGGCAACTGGCAGGAGCCATATGGTTGTCGTTTTATTGTATGCAATGCAATTGCGCTGTAATGCTTTACTTTATCACTAAGCGGTAGCGATAGTCGTGGAAGCATAAGATTGGCGAGACGACAACGATGCTACGATGGTGATCAAGGTGTCGCGCCGGTGACGATGGTGATCACGATGGTGCTTCGAAGATGGAGATCACAAGCACAAGATGATGATGGCCATATCATATCACTTATATTGATTGCATGTGATGTTTATCTTTTATGCATCTGATCTTGCTTTGATTGATGGTAGCATTTTAAGATGATCTCCCACTAATTATCAAGAAGTGTTCTCCCTGAGTATGCATGGTTGCGAAAGTTCTTCGTGCTGAGACACCACGTGATGATTGGGTGTGATAGGCTCTACGTTCAAATACAACGGGTGCAAAATAGTTGCACACGCAGAATACTCAGGTTATACTTGACGAGGCAAGCATATACAGATATGGCCTCGGAACACGGAGACCGAAAGGTCGAGCGTGAATCATATAGTAGATATGATCAACATAGTGATGTTCACCAATGAAACTACTCCATCTCACGTGATGATCGGACATGGTTTAGTTGATTTGGATCACGTGATCACTTAGAGGATTAGAGGGATGTCTATCTAAGTGGGAGTTCTTAAGTAATATGATTAAATTGAACTTAAATTTATCATGAACTTAGTCCTGGTAGTATTTTGAAAATTATGTTGTAGATCAATAGCTCGCGTTGTTGCTTCCCTGTGTTTATTTTGATATGTTTCTAGAGAAAATTGTGTTGAAAGATGTTAGTAGCAATGATGCGGATTGGATCCGTGATCTAAGGTTTATCCTCATTGCTGCACAGAAGAATTATGTCCTTGATGCACCGCTAGGTGACGGACCTATTGCAGGAGCAGATGCAGACATTATGAACGTTTGGCTAGCTCAATATGATGACTACTTGATAGTTTAGTGCACCATGCTTAATGGCTTAGAATCGGGACTTCAAAGACATTTTGAACGTCATGGAGCATATGAGATGTTCCAGGAGTTGAAGTTAATATTTCAAGCAAATACCCGAGTTGAGAGATATGAAGTCTCCAACAAGTTCTATAGCTAAAAGATGGAGGAGAATCGCTCAACTAGTGAGCATGTGCTCAGATTGTCTGAGTACTACAATCGCTTGAATCAAGTGGGAGTTAATCTTCCAGATAAGATAGTGATTGACAGAATTCTCTAGTCACCATCACCAAGTTAGTAGAACTTCGTGATGAACTATGATATGCAAGGGATAACGGAAACGATTTCCAAGCTCTTCGTAATGCGGAAATTGATGAAGGTAGAAATCGAGAAAAACATCAAGTGTTGATGGTAGACAAGACCACTAGTTTCAAGAAAAGGGCAGAGGGAAGAAGGGGAACTTCAAGAAGAACAACAAGCAAGTTGCTGCTCAAGTGAAGAAGCCCAAGTCTGGTCCTAAGCCTGAGACTAAGTGCTTCTACTGCAAAGGGATTGGTCACTGGAAGCGGAACTACCCCAAGTGATTAGCGGATAAGAAGGATGGCAAAGTGAACATAAGTATATTTGATATACATGTTATTGATGTGTACTTTACTAGTGTTTATAGCAACCCCTCAGTATTTGATACTAGTTCAGTTGCTAAGATTAGTAACTCGAAATGGGAGTTGCAGAATAAACAGAGACTAGTTAAGGGTGAAATGATGATGTGTGTTGGAAGTGGTTCCAAGATTGATATGATCATCATCGCACACTCCCTATAATTTCGGGATTAGTGTTGAACCTAAATAAGTGTTATTTGGTGTTTGCGTTGAGCATGAATATGATTTGATCATGTTTATTGTAATACGGTTATTCATTTAAGTAAGAGAATAAATTGTTGTTCTGTTTACAGGAATAAAACCTTATATGGTTACACACCCAATGAAAATAGTTCATTGGATCTCGATCATAGTGATACACATAATCATAATATTGAAACCAAAAGATGCAAAGTTAATAACGATAGTGCAACTTATTTGTGGCACTGCCGTTTAGGTCATATTGGTGTAAAGTGCATGAAGAAACTCCTTGCCGATGGGCTTTTGGAATCACTTGATTATGAATCAGTTGATGCTTGCGAACCATGCCCCATGGGCAAGATGACTAAGACTCCGTTCTTCGGAACAATGGAGCGAGCAACAGATTTGTTGGAAATCATACATACTGATGTATGTGGTCCGATGAATATTGAGGCTCGCGACAGGTATCATTATTTTCTGTTCTTCACAGATAATTTGAGCAGATGTGAGTATATCTACTTGATGAAACATAAGTCTGAAACATTTGAAAAGTTCAAAGAATTTCAGAGTGAAGTGGAAAATCATCGTAACAAGAAAATAAAGTTTCTACGATCTGATCGTGGAGAAGAGTATTTGAATTACGAGTTTGGTCTTCAGTTAAAACAATGTGAAATAGTTTCACTACTCACGCCACCTGGAACACCACAGTGTAATGGTGTGTTCGAACGTCGTAATCGTACTTTATTTGATATGGTGCGATCTATGATGTCTCTTACAGATTTACCGCTATTGTTTTGGGGTTATGCATTAGAGACAGCTACATTCACGTTAAATAGGGCACCATCTAAATCCGTTTGAGATGACACTGTATGAACTATGGTTTAGCAAGAAACCTAAGCTGTCGTTTCTTAAAGTTTGAGGTTGCAATGCTTATGTGAAAAAGTTCAACTTGATAAGCTCAAACCTAAATCGGAGAAGTGCGTCTTCATAGGATATCCAGAGGAAACTATTGGATACACCTTCTATCACAGATCCGAAGGCAAGACTTTTTGTTGCTATATTCGGAAACTTTCTAGAGAAGGAGTTTCTCTCGAAAGAAGTGAGTAGGAGGAAAGTAGAAAACTTGATAAGGTAATTGTACCTTCTCCCTTATTGGAAAGTAGTTCATCACAGAAATCTGTTCTTGTGACTACTACACCAATTAGTGAGGAAGCTAATGATGATGATCATGTAACTTCAGATCAAGTTACTACCGAATCTCATAGGTAAACCAGAGTGAGATCCGCACCAGAGTGGTACGGTAATCCTGTTCTGGAAGTCATGTTACTAGACCATGACGAACTTGCGAACTATGAGGAAGCGATGATGAGCCCAGATTCCGTGAAATGGTTTGAGGCCATGAAATCTGAGATATGATCCATGTATGAGAACAAAGTATGGACTTTGATGGATTTTCCCGATGATCGACAAGCCATAGAAAATAAATGGATCTTAAAAAGGAAGACGGACGCTGATAGTAGTGTTACTATCTACAAAGCTAGACTTGTCGAAAAAGGTTTTGACAAAGTTCAAGGTGTTGAATACGATGAAATTTTCTCACTCGTAGCGATGCTTAAGTCTGTCCAAATCATGTTAGCAATTGCCGCATTTTTATGAAACCTGGCAAATGGATAAACAAAACTACATTCCTTAATGGATTTAAAGAAGAGTTGTATATGATGCAACCAGAATATTTTTGTCAATCCTAAAGGTGCTAACAAAATATGCAAGCTCCAGCGATCCATCTATGGACTGGTGCAAGCATCTCGGAGTTGGAATATACGCTTTGATAAGTTGATCAAAGCATATAGTTTTATACAGACTTGCGGTGAAGCCTGTTTTTACAAGAAAGTGAGTGGGAGCACTACAACATTTCTGATAAGTATATGTGTATGACATATTCTTGATCGGAAATAATGTAGAATTATTCTGCAAAGCATAAAGGAGTGTTTAAAAGGATTTTTTTCAAAGAAAACCTCGGTGAAGCTGCTTACATATTAAGCATCAAAATCTATAGAGATAGATCAAGACGCTTGATAAGTTTTTTCAATGAGTACATACCTTGACAATATTTTGAAGTAGTTCAAAAATGCAACAGTCAAAGAAAGAGTTCTTGGCTGTGTTACAAGGTATGAAATTGAGTAAGACTCAAAGCCCGACCACGGAAGAAGATAGAAAGAGAATGAAAGTCATTCCCTATGCCTCAGACATAGGTTCTATAAAGTATGCCATGTTGTGTACCAGATCTATTATATACCCTACACTGTGTTAAGCAAGGGAGTACAATAGTGATCTAAGAGTAGATTACTAGACAACGGTCAAAATTATCCTTAGTGGAATAAGGAAATATTTCTCAATTATGGAGGTGACAAAAAGGTTCGTTGTAAAAAGTTACGTCGATGCAAGTTTTGACACAAATCTGGATGACTCTAAGTCTCGATCTAGATACATATTGAAAGTGGGAGCAATTAGCTAGAGTAGCTCCATGCAGAGTATTGTAGACATAGAATTCGCAAAATACTTACGGATCTGTATGTGACAGACCCGTTGACTAATATTATCTCACAAGCAAAACATGATCACACCTTAGTACTCTTTGGGTGTTAATCACATAAACGATGTGAACTAGATTATTGACTCTAGTAAACCCTTTGGGTATAGGTCACATGACGATGTGAACTATGGGTGTTAATCACATGGTGATGTGAACTATCAGTGTTGAATCACATGGCGATGTGAACTAGATTATTGACTCTAGTGCAAGTGGGAGACTGAAGGAAATATGCCCTAGAGGCAATAATAAAGTTATTATTTATTTCCTTATATCATGATAAATGTTTATTATTCATGCTAGAATTGTATTAACCGGAAACATAATACATGTGTGAATACATAGACAAACAGAGTGTCACTAGTATGCCTCTACTTGACTAGCTCGTTAATCGAAGATGGTTATGTTTCCTAACCATGAACAGAAGAGTTGTTATTTGATTAACGAGATCACATCATTAGAAGAATGATGTGATTGACATGACCCATTCCATTAGCTTAGCACCCGATCGTTTAGTATGTTGCTAGTGCTTTCTTCATGACTTATACATGTTCCTATGACTATGAGATTATGCAACTCCCGTTTGCCGGAGGAACACTTTGTGTGCTACCAAACGTCACAACGTAACTGGGTGATTATAAAGGAGCTCTACAGGTGTCTCCAAAGGTACATGTTGGGTTGGCGTATTTCGAGATTAGGATTTGTCACTCCGATTGTCGGAGAGGTATCTCTGGGCCCTCTCGGTAATGCACATCACATAAGCCTTGCAAGCATTGCAACTAATGAGTTAGTTGTGAGATGATGTATTACGGAACGAGTAAAGAGACTTGCCGGTAACGAGATTGAACTAGGGATTAAGATATCGACGATCGAATCTCGGGCAAGTAACATACCGATGACAAAGGGAACAATGTATGTTGTTATGCGGTCTGACCGATAAAGATCTTCGTAGAATATGTGGGAGCCAATATGAGCATCCAGGTTCCGCTATTGGTTATTGACTGGAGATGTGTCTCAGTCATGTCTACATTGTTCTCGAACCCGTAGGGTCCGCACGCTTAAGGTTTTGATGACAGTTATATTATGAGTTTATGAGTTTTGATGTATCGAAGGAGTTTGGAGTCCCGGATGAGATCGGGGACATGACGAGGAGTCTCGAAATGGTCGAGACGTAAAGATCGATATATTGGACGACTATATTCGGACATCGGAAAGGTTCCAAGTGATTCAGGTATTTTTCGGAGTACCGGAGAGTTATGGGAATACGTATTGGGCCTTGTTGGGCCATACGGGAAAGAAGAAAAAGGGCCTGAAGGGTGGCCGCACCCCTCCCCTTGGTCTGGTCCGAATTGGACTAGGGAAGGGGGGCGCCCCCTTCCCTCCTTCTCCTTTTCCCTTCCTCTTTTCCTATTCCATATGGGAGGTGGAATCCTACTAGGACTAGGGAGTCCTAGTAGGACTCCACACTTGGCGCGCCCCCTCCTAGGGCCGGCCTCCTCCTCCCTTGCTGCTATATATACGGGGGCGGGGGCACCTCTAGACACAAGTTGATCCACGTGATCATATTCTTAGCCGTGTGCGGTGCCCCCTTCCACCATAATCCTCGATAATATTGTAGCGGTGCTTAGGCGAAGCCCTGCGACGGTAGTACATCAAGATCGTCACCACGCCGTCGTGCTGACGGAACTCTTCCCCGACACTTTGCTGGATCGGAGTCCGGGGATCGTCATTGAGTTGAACGTGTGCTAGAACTCGGAGGTGCCATAGTTTTGGTGCTTGATCGGTCGGGCCGTGAAGACGTACGACTACATCAACCGTGTTGTGCTAACGCTTCCGCTGTCGGTCTACGAGGGTACGTAGACAACACTCTCCCCTCTCGTTGCTATGCATCACCATGATCTTGCGTGTGCGTAGGAAATTTTGAAATTACTACGTTCCCCAACACTATGATGTTAAACAAAAGTGGGGATGAAGGATCCCCCTGTCTCACCCCTTTGTGAGTTGGGCAATAAGGTCCAAGCTGCTCATTCACCTCCATATCCACTCTTCCACCTTTTGCCAATTTCATAACCCAGTCACACCACACATCACCAAAGCCTTTTGCTTGCATCATCTGGTAGAACCATTTCACCTGGTCATATGCTTTCTTAAAATCAATTTTGAGTAGCAGACAACTCATTTCCCGACCTTCATCTCATGGATTATTTCACGAAGGAGTACCACCCCTTACATGATGAACCTATCCTTGATAAAGGCAGACTGAGTAGGAGAAATGAACTTGTCCATAATCAGCCCAGCCTGACTGCCAAAAGCTTAGTCAGTATTTTATAACAGGCATATAGGTATGAACTTTTGAATCACATTGGCATCTTGAACTTTGGAAATAAGAGCAATTCCATGATTTAGTCTTTCTGTATTCAACTCCCCCTATTAAAGGCATCAAAAATCTCTTTGATATCATACTTAATGATGTCCCAAAATTTCTGGTAGAATTCAACTGGTAGCCCATCAATCCAGCAGCTTTATTATGTTTGAGCCCAAATACCACCTCTTTGATTTCCTCCATACCAAAATATTCTGTATGGAAGTTTCTATCCTATTCTGACAGTTGGGAGCAATGAATATCTGTAACACCCTCGATGCGACTATATATCCCACGTGTCGAGGCACGACTTAGAGGCATAATCGCATTGAAGGCATATGTCGCAAGTTAGGTAATCTTCACAACATCCCATGTAATATATATATAATGAAAGGGGAGATATCATAGTTGGCTTACACTCGCCACGTCAATCAACTACATAAATAACATTACATCATCCAAACACTCATGGCCCGACTACGGTGCCAAAATAAAAGATAACCCAACATGCGACACGGTCCCGATCACCCCCAACTAGGCACCACTACTGATCATCAGGAAAGGAAACATAGTAACGTTGAGAGTCCTCGTCGAACTCCCACTTGAGCTCAAGCGCGTCACCTGGAGCGGAATCATCAGGCCCTGCATCTGGTTTAATAGTAATCTGTGAGCCACAGGGACTCAGCAATCTCGCACCCTCGCGATCAAGACTATTTAAGCTTAATAGGTAAGGCAAGGTAAATATGTGGAGCTGCAGCAAGCGACTAGCAAATATGGTGGCTATCCTGTTCGCAAAAGAGAGCGAGAAGAGGATGCAAAGCGCGAGCGAGAAACTAGAGGACAACCTGCGCAAACATTACTCCAACACCGTGTCCACTTCCCGGACCCCGCCGAGAAGAGGCCATCACGGTAACTCACACGGTTGATTCATTTTGATTAAGTTAAGGTTCAAGTTATCTACAACCGGACATTAACAAATTCCCATCTGCCCATAACCGCGGGCACGGCTTTCGAAAGTTCAAATCCCTACAGGGGAGTCCCAACTTAGCCCATGACAAGCTCTCACGGTCAACGAAGGAATAGACCTCCTCCTGAGACGTTCCGATCAGACTCGGTACCTCGGTTCGTCAAGACACTTTGACAGGTTAAAGCAAGACCAGCAACACCGCCCGAATGTGCCGACAAATCCCGATAGGAGCTGCACATATCTCGTTCTCAGGGCACACTCAGATTGTCCAAACTTCTGGTAGGCCAGCCCAGAGTTGCCCCTGGTGGCCACCGGCGGCTGACGAGGTGGACCAACACTCAGAGGAGCACTGGCCCGGGGGGGTTTAAAATAAGATGACCCTCGGGCTCCGAAAACCCAAGGGGAAAAGGGGCTAGGTGGAAAATGGTAAAACCAAGGTTGGCATTGCTGGAAAAGCTTTAATCAAGGCGAACTATCAAGGGGTTCCCATTATAACCCAGCCGCGTAAGGAACGCAAAATCCGGGAACATAACACCGATATGACGGAAACTAAGGCGGCAAGAGTGGAACAAAACACTAGGCGAGAGGCCGAGCCTTCCACCCTTTACCAAGTATATAGATGCATTAAGATAACATGGCAATATAATGATATCCCAACAAGTAAATAAATGTTCCAACAAGGAACGGTCTCCAATCTTCACCTGCAACTAGCAACGCTATAAGAGGGGCTGAGCAAAGCGGTAACATAGCCAATCAACGGTTTTCTAGGACATGTTGGGTTAGAGGTTTGACATGGCAATTTGGGAGGCTTGAAAGCAAGTGGTAGGCATCGTAGCATTGGCATAGCAAAAGAGCGAGCAATCTAGCATAGCAAAGATAGTAGTGATTTCGAGGGTATGATCATCTTGCCTGCAAAGTTGTCAGAGTTGACTGGATCCTTGAAAGCAAACTCAACGGGCTCGTCATTAGCGAACTCGTCTCCCGGCTCTACCCAAACAAGACAAACAAGCAAACGGAACACAATCAACCACGTGCAAAGCTCAAACAATACGATGCAATGATGGTATGCTATGCGGGATGCGATGCGGGATGCATATACAAGATTTGACAAGGAATTCATGAACCTTGCCTCAACTTGGAAATCCAAGTGTGCCACTGGAAAGATGAGATGAAATCGCTTGAAAGCGATATAAAGAACGCCGGAATCAGAGTTACGGTTTGGAAATGGCAAGCAATTCAAATATGGCCACGTTCTGCGATTTATAGCAAGTAGCCATCTAAATGCAATGAGATGAACATGCTACAACACTCAAACATGGCATAAAAATAATGGCAGGGATGCATTCATGATTCTTAACAAAAGTTTAGCACTGAGCTACGGCCAATTCATCCATTAACAGGTTCAAACAAGCATGGCAAAAATGCATATGGTAAACAGATTTCAGACTTAGTGAAATTAACACTTGTCTGGAATTTCAGATCAGGTAGCACTCTTCGGAGCAACAAAACTATATGCTACATGACCTGAACATGGCAAAGTAAAGCATGGATGGAGATACTCAAAGAGCTTAACAAAAGTCCCTTAGTGACCTTGAGCCTAAAGGGATCAGAAAATACAATTGCAAGCATGTGAACATGGCAAAAACATAATCAGATCACAGACTTAGTGAAAACTGGAGCATCCTGAAAACAGATATCAAGTAGGCATATTTACGAGCTCGATGCACTCACTACGGAGCAAGTCATGACTAGCTAAGCATACACACATCAAGAATATACAAAATGCAAGCTAGACATGGCAAGAACAATAGCATAGCATGCACGGATCAACTACAACATCCTCGGCAAAATCGCTAACAAGTAGAAAATCTGCCCAAATTCACGAAGTAGCAAAAGTAGAGCTCGATTGACTCAAGCTAGGGTGCTCCATAATTGCAAACAAATACATGGATGGATATAGCACTACAATATTAACAAAACATCCTTACTGATCATCCTCAAAAGAGGCACGGATCACTAGGAAACAACATGAACATATGGCCATATGAGATAAACAGCTCAAGGACTTGGTGGAAATGCTAAGTCCCTGAAATCAGCATTACCAAGTGCCTCACTTTGCAAGCTTGTGCTAGTCACCACACACATCACAAAAATACATGGGTTGCACCTCTGGAAAGATGGAAAAACCCTTAACAAAACATATGTAGAGCTCATAGGCATATCATGCACACAATAATCATGGCGAAAAAGACAAATATCTAAATGGAGTAGCAGATCTAACAATAATCTCAAGTAGCACTCTTCTAACAGAATTTCGGGCATAAAGATGAACTCAAATGAAAATGATGCAATGGAATGAAATGATGTACTCTCTGAGACAAACATTTTGATATGCTATATGCTCAAAACGGAGCTACGGATGCAAAGTTACGATGCGATGAACAGTAGCAAATGAACTAGGGTTTCGGGGGTAAAAGTCAACCCAGACGAGATCCAGATCTGGATCTGGCGTGTTTCCCGAGGATGGCCGGAGTGAGTCCATCGGAGTTGGGGAAGCTCGCCGGAGAGGTTCTCGGGGCCGCGGGGAGGAGGAGAGGCCGGAGATGGTGGCGGTGGCGGCGCTCCGCGGCGAGGGGCGGCGGCCGGCGGGATGGGGCGGTGAGGAGGACGCCGGACATCGGGCGGAGGCGGCGCCGGCGACCGGACGGCGATGGCGGCGCGGCGAGGCGCTCCGGGCGCGGGCGGCGGCGCGAGGTAGCGGGTGAGGCGGCGCGGCGCGGGGCGCCTCTGGCCCGGGCGCGGCGCGAGCGGGCCGGCCATGGGCCCGGCGGGCTTCGGCGGCGAAGTGGGGCTCGGCGCCCACGTGGCGCTTGCTGATAGGTCCGGCGGAGCGGGTGGACGCGTCCGGTTGCGGCCGGACGTGTCCGATGGCTGCGGAGCTGATTTTTAGGGTTAGGGAGAGAGGAGATCCGGGAATTTCGAGGAGGGGTCTATATATAGAGGTAGAGGGAGCTAGGAGAGTCCAAATGAGGTGCGGTTTTCGGCCACGCGATCGTGATCGAACGCTCTAGATGATGGAGAGGGTTTTGGTGGGTTTTGGGCCAACTTGGAGGGGTGTTGGGCTGCAACACACACGAGGCCTTTTCGGTCCCTCAGTTAACCGTTGGAGTATCAAACGAAGTCCAAATGGTACGAAACTTGACAAGCGGTCTACCGGTAGTAAACCAAGGCTGCTTGGCAAGTCTCGGTCAATCCGGAAATGTTTAATCCCCACACACGAAAGAAAGGTAGAAATGACCACCGGAGGAGAACGAAGCGCCGGAATGCAAAACAGACAACGGGGAAAATGCTCGAATGCATGAGATGAACACGTATGCAAATGCAATGCACATGATGACATGATAATGAGATGCATGACAACGACAACAACACATGGAGACAAAAATCCAAACCCTAGAAAATAAAATAACTTAAGGCCGGAACCGGCAAGAGTTGGAATACATATTGGGAAAGTCATAACCGGGGTGTTACAACACTCCACCAGTACGAAAGGATCTCGTCCCGAGATCTAGGACTGAAAGAACGCCAGGTACTCAGAACGGGGTGATCCTCGCGTTCCCAGGTAGCTTCACGGTCGGAATGGTGTGACCACTTGACTTTGAGGAGTTTGATTGACTTGTTGCGAGTCTTGCGTTCAGTCTCTTCAAGAATAGCAACTGGGTGCTCACGATAAGAGAGATCTTCTTGGAGCTCAATGTCCTCAAAGTTGACGGTGCGGTCGGGAGTCTTGAAGCACTTTCGGAGCTGAGAGATATGGAACACATCATGAATATTTGCAAAGTTTGAAGGAAGCTCGAGTTGATAGGCGAGATCTCCTCTCTTGCTGACAATCTTAAAAGGTCCCACGTATCTGGGGGCCAGCTTCCCTTTGATACCGAAGCGACGAGTACCTTTCATAGGAGAGACGCGGAGGTAAACATGATCTCTGATCTCGAAAGCCAAATCACGGTGCTTACTATCATAGTAGCTCTTCTGGCGGGATTGGGCTGCTTTGAGGTTATCTCGAATGACTTTGCACATTTCCTCTGCCTCTGTGATTAAGTCATTTCCAAGAAGCTGATGTTCACCGGTTTCGCACCAGTTGAGAGGGGTACGACACTTCCTGCCATACAGAATTTCAAATGGGGCCTTGCCCGAACTTGCTTGAAAACTGTTGTTGTAGGAGAATTCAGCATAAGGAAGACAATCCTCCCACTTCATGCCGAAGGAGATCACACAAGCCCTGAGCATATCTTCAAGAATCTGCTTGACACGCTCGACTTGACCGCTAGTTTGAGGATGGAAAGCTGTGCTGAAGCGGATGTTGGTGCCCATGGCCTTCTGAAAAGAATCCCAAAACTTGGAGGTAAAGATACTGCCACGGTCTGAAGAGATCACTTGTGGAATACCATGCAGAGAGACAATTCGAGAGGTATAGAGCTCCGCCAATTGAGCTGCAGTGATTGACTCTTTGATAGGCAGAAAATGAGCCACTTTGGTGAGTTTGTCGATGACAACGAATATAGCATCATTGCCACGCTTGGACTTTGGAAACCCAGTCACGAAGTCCATCTCAATGTGGTCAAACTTCCATTCTGGAATGGCAAGAGATTGGAGGAGACTAGCTGACCTTTGGTGTTCTGCCTTCACTCTTCTGCAGACATCACACTCATTCACGAATTGAGCAATCTCGCGCTTCATTCGAGTCCACTAATAAGCCTGCTTGAGGTCCTGATACATCTTCGTACTCCCAGGGTGGATGGAGAGGAGAGAATTGTGAGCCTCGTTCATGATCACTTTACGGAGGTCACCTTTGGGTACAACAATACGATCCTCGAAGAAGAGAGTATCCTTGTCATCAAGGCGGTAGCACTTGTACTTGGGTTGACTCTTGGCAATCCCAATCTTCACCTTTTTCACCATAGCATCAAGAAGCTGGGCTTGGCGAATCTGGTCTTCTAAGGTAGGAGAGACTTGAAGGTTGGCGAGAAAACCTTGAGGAACAACTTGCAGATTAAGTTTGCGGAAAGCTTCACAAAGCTCGGGTTGATAAGGCTTGAGAATCAGACTGTTGCGATAAGCCTTTCTTCTCAATGCGTCAGCAATCACATTGGCCTTGCCTGGAGTATACTCGATACTCGGGTTATACTCTTGAATCATTTCGACCCATCGAGTCTGCCTGAGGTTGAGATTAGGCTGAGTGAAGGTGTACTTGAGACTCTTGTGATCAGTGTAAATGTCCACTTTTCTTTCCAATAAGAGATGTCTCCAAGTCAAAAGAGCATGCACAACTGCCGCCAACTCGAGATCATGAGTGGGGTAGTTCTTTTCATTGGGCTTCAACTGGCGAGAGGTATAAGCAACAACTTTCTTCTCTTGCATCAGTACTGCGCCAAGACCTTGGAGAGAGGCATCACAAAAGACCTCGTACGGCTTGGATTCACCAGGCGGAGTCAGAACTGGAGCAGTTATCAATTTCTCTTTCAAAGTGTTGAAAGCAATGTCACACTCCGGAGATCGAACGTACTTGACGTGCTTCTGGAGAAGATTTGAGAGAGGCTTCGCGATCTTAGAAAAGTTTTCAACGAATCTTCGGCAGTAGCTTGCGAGACCGAGGAAGCTACGGAGTTGCTTCACGTTCTGAGGAGGTTCCCAATTCACAATTGCAGACACCTTCTCAGGATTCACCGCAATGCCCTTGGCAGAGATGATATGACCAAAATAAAGAACCTCATCGAGCCAAAATTCGCACTTGGAGAACTTGGCGTAGAACTTGTGTTCCCTCAGCTTATCGAGTACCAAACGCAAGTGCTTGGCATGATCTTCCTTGTTCTTCGAGAAAACCAGAATGTCGTCGAGATAGACCAAAACGAAGTCATTGGTGTAGGCGTTGAAGATGAAGTTCATCATGCGAGAGAAAGTCGGAGGAGCGTTGACGAGGCCAAAAGACATGACAGTGTACTCATATGAACCATAGCTTGTCCTAAAAGCCGTCTTGGGAATATCTTGCTCACGGATTCGAATCTAATGATAACCCATACGGAGATCAAGCTTGGAGAATACTTGGGCACCTTTGAGTTGTTCGAACAGCTCGTTGATGTTGGGAAGTGGGTATTTATTCTTGATGGTCTTCTTGTTCAATGGATGGTAATCAACACAAAGTCGGTCCGTTCCATCCTTCTTCTTCACAAAAAGAACACCACAACCCCACGGAGAAGAACTAGGCCGGATGAGACCCATTCTTTCTTGAATATCGAGTTGCTTCTTCAGCTCCTTCAACTCTTCAGGTCCGAGCTTATAAGGACGCTTGCACACAGGTTCCGTACCGGGCTCAAGATCAATAACGAATTCAACAGGCCGGTGCGGAGGCATTCCTGGAAGCTCTTCTGGAAAGACGTCTTGATATTCGCAAACGACTGGAATTTGCGAGATAGCATCCAGTTCACCCTTCTCATTAAGAGAAAACAGATGGATGGTATTATCCCGAGCGGCAAAGACAATTACATCCTCAGACGAATGAGTCAATTGAATCTGTCTGGCAGCACAATCAAGGTGAGCCTTGTGCTTAGAGAGCCAATCCATCCTGAGAATAAGATCAATATCTGAGTTACCAAGAACCATTGGAGAAGCCAGAAACTTGAAATCACCCATCATGATAGAAATATCCGGAATCTCGTGGTTAGCGAGCAAACATTTACCCGGAGAGACAACTGCTAACGGACTATGCATAACTTGGGAAGTCAACTCATGCTTAGATGCAAAAGGCTTCGAGATGAAACAATGCGATGCACCAGTATCAAAAAGTACTTTTGCGGGAACATCGTTAACAGGAAGGTTACCCATGATGACATCTGACGAATCCTCTGCCTGAGCTGCATTCATCAAGTTGACCTTGGCATGCTTGGTGTTATGCTTGACCATAGCTGTACTTGCCGATCTCACAGGAGGAGGAGGAGGAAGGCGCCTCTGATTGAGACACTTGTTGGCATAGTGGCCCTTCTGTTGGCACTTGTTGCACGTGACCTCTGAAAGCGGACGGTGATACGGAGCACTCGATCTTGGAGGTTGAGACGAAGTCTTGTTCTGAAAGCCAGGGTTGGGTGGGTGGGAAGATCCACTACCACCTTTGCTCTTCTGCTGATACGGCTGATGGAACGGAGGAGGAGGAAGCCAATACTTCTGCTGCTTGGCCACTTGAGTAGAGGAAGAAGGAGTAGCATCTCTGACTCGCTTCTTGGAAGCATCACACCTCAGTTGAGCGGCCTCTTGCTTCAATGCCATGTTATAGAACTCATCGTACCTCAAGGGCTCAAAGAGAACACGAGCTAGCTGAATTTCTTCCCTGAGACCACCCCTGAACTGGTATATCATGCTCTTCTCATCGGGTACGTCCTGCTTGGCAAATCGGGCGAGCTTCTGGAACAACTTGTTGTAGTCATAGACAGACAAAGAGCCTTGCTTCAGGTTGCGGAATTCCTCACGCTTTCTTTCAACCACGCTCTGAGGAATATGGTGAGCTCTGAAATCTTGACGGAATTCATCCCAAGTGATCACACGTCCACCTCTGGAATCCTTGTACTGCTGGAACCATTCTTCAGCTTGATCTTTGAGTTGGAAGGAAGCAAACTTAACAAAGTCCTCAGGCCTAACGTTACTGCACTCGAAATGCTTGCACAGATCCACGAGCCAAACGTCAGCATCAGTTTCCTCAATACAATTGCTGAAAGTCTTTGGCCCGTTAGCAAGGAACTGGTTGAGTGTAGCAAAGTGATTCTGATTGTTGCCTTGGTTGCCTTGATTGCGCTCTTGGAGAATTTGCATGATCAACTGTGTGTTTGCATTGGTTGCGGCCATCACAGCTTGCCATGCCTCCGGAGGAGGTGGAGGTGGTGGCGGATCTTGATTCTGGTTCTGATTGGTGCTCTTAGCGGGAGCCATCCTGAAGAGGTTGACCACCGTTAGCACATAGACAGATAAAATGAAGCTGAAACCAACGGAATGAAAATTGCAACATATAGTCTTCACATCCGAACAAAATGAATGAATGCATTCCCCTTGAAATGGTCACATATCCATAAATTAAGAAGCCACGTAGAATTTACGTAGAGAAATAAATCAACAAGGTACGGATCAAGAACAAATACTCGGTAAGAAATCTCAATCTCAAACCAAATATCTGTGGAAGAAGAACTAGAGCTACTAGAATTCCCACCTATGAAACTCCCGAACCTTTCTGGTTGTGCAATCAGGTGTTGGGGATACAGGGGAAGCATAATATCTCACCCAAATCTAGCAAATCCTACATCCAACTGTATCCATCCTTCAACACATAACCAAGAAAAACTTCGAAAACCATCTACCTCAACCTTCGAAAAGCATCCGTTATACAAGTTATGGCGATACTCCCGAACTCCCGCCCCAGTACTGGGTGGCGTCGAGGTTATCTCACCAATGAACTGCATAAAAGAGATTTTTGATGTCGGCGTACTAAACTCAGGTATTCTAGAACTGCAACGATAAAATTATGACGACAACACCTCAGAGCTCAACTCCCCGGGACACTTCCACAAAACCCCTGACAGGAGGCACCAAGACAATGTTCTCGTCATAAAACCATCGGAACGACTCCAAGATACCCGCGTGATCCTAAATTTTTTTTAATGAAATTTGAGAAGAGAAGAGTCAAAACTCTACGTCAGGATGCCTTACCAGAGCGATGAGGAGACTGGGAAGTAAAAAGAATTCCTAAACTCTCCGATATACAATTCCTAAATGACTCAAAACATTTTTCTAGACACAACTCGGCCACTAATAACAATCAAGCAATGGGGCTCCTAAGGTCGGGGAAGGCTCTGATACCAAATTGTAACACCCTCGATGCGACTATATCTCCCACGTGTCGAGGCACGACCTAGAGGCATAATCGCATTGAAGGCATATGTTGCAAGTTAGGTAATCTTCACAACATCCCATGTAATATATATATAATAAAAGGGGAGATATCATAGTTGGCTTACACTCGCCACGTCAATCAAGTACATAAATAACATTACATCATCCAAACACTCATGGCCCGACTATGGCGCCAAAATAAAAGATAACCCAACATGCGACACAGTCCCGATCACCCCCAACTGGGCACCACTACTGATCACCAGGAAAGGAAACATAGTAACATTGAGAGTCCTCGTCGAACTCCCACTTGAGCTCAAGCGCGTCACCTGGAGCGGAATCATCAGGCCCTGCATCTGGTTTAATAGTAATCTGTGAGCCACAGGGACTCAGCAACCCCGCACCCTCGCGATCAAGACTATTTAATCTTAATAGGTAAGGCAAGGTAAATATGTGGAGCTGCAGCAAGCGACTAGCAAATATAGTGGCTATCATGTTCGCAAAAGAGAGCGAGAAGAGGATGCAAAGCGCGAGCGAGAAACTAGAGGACAACCTGCGCAAACATTACTCCAACATCGTGTCCACTTCCCGGACCCCGCCGAGAAGAGGCCATCACGGTAACTCACACAGCTGATTCATTTTAATTAAGTTAAGGTTCAAGTTATCTACAACCGGACATTAACAAATTCCCATCTGCCCATAACCGCGGGCACGGCTTTCGAAAGTTCAAATCCCTGCAGGGGAGTCCCAACTTAGCCCATGACAAGCTCTCACGGTCAGCGAAGGAATAGACCTCCTCCCAAGACGTTCCGATCAGACTCGGTACCTCGGTTCTCCAAGACACTTGGACAAGTTAAAACAAGACCAGCAACACCGCCCGAATGTGCCGACAAATCCCGATAGGAGCTGCACATATCTCGTTTTCAGGGCACACTCAGATTGTCCAAACTTCCGGTAGGCCAGCCCAGAGTTGCCCCTGGTGGCCACCGGCAGCTGACGAGGTGGACCAACACTCAGAGGAG